>NC_142528.1:10459547-10644547 GCF_964205215.1 Stylophora pistillata | reverse complement strand
GAAAATCCATTCCCGCATTCCCGCCTTCCCGCCTCACTTCTGACTCTTAATTGATCTTGTCAATTTAAGACATTATTTCTTCATCTGAGCCAGAACCTTGATCATTGCTTCAGTGGCGAGCTTAAAGAGAAAGCATTCAAATCAAAGCAAGACTGGACTTGACTCTGTTTTCATATAAATCTTTTTTAACTTTAATAGGTATGTTTACACGAATCCTAACGCTATCCAAGTTGAGGTCAACCTTAGCCTCCCTTCGAAAAAAAAAGGTTTTACTACGTATTCGCTAACTTTCAAAATGCTCAATTCAATCTGAAAAATACTGCCTGAAGCCATACATATGCTACTAAACAAGTTTTCATTACCCTGACTTAAAATATTGTTACTCATTAACATTTCTTGGTCACTGATGCTTCACAACAATAAAACAAAATCATTCAAAATGACCCAAAAAGACAGGAGATAAGACACTTACATGCCACTGTTACTTAGAATTCTGTGCATAGTTTTCTTTATATCATAAAAATCTGGGCGAGCTTCAGGCTTTTCCTCCCAGCATGATTTCATCAATTCTCTGAGCTCTTCCACACCTGTGATAAGGCTCACGACCGTAGGGCGAAATGGCGGTATTTCGGCTTCTGTAACTCTTTTTATAATTTCTGAGGATCAAAGTGAACATTAAGTCACTCTTTCATTGACGTATCGCTAAGGTAATTTTTTATTGCCTGGCTTGCTGATCAGTGGTCTTACAAGGGTTTGTAAAACTAACAGAGCTCCAAAAGGTTTGAATGAGAGTTATGGTTATGTAATTATACTTAACAATTATTCCACGAGCGCGCGTTGGATATGAGATGATAAATAGCCAACGAGGCGCGTAGCGCCGAGTTGGCTATAATCATGTCATATCCAACAAGCGCGAGTGGAATAATTGTTTTATTAAAAATGTTAGATTAAATTATCAAATTATATTAAATTTTTAGCTCCCTTTTAATTTTAAGCTGACACGTACGCTTACCATATTTGTAGATTATGGTATATCGGCTGATATACCATAATGGCTAAGCCAATAAAAAGTCTTGAATTGCATTATCCAATGATCTAGTTTTTAATAATATCTTTTATTTTTGACTTGGCAACCTGGCCTAACACTGACGGTCTGAGTGACTGAATAACTGATCAATTGACAGACGTACTGACTGACAGACTGACTGACTGACAGACTGACTGACTGACTGACTGACTGATTGACTGATCGATCAATTAATTTATCTGCAATAATTGACTGACTGGTGAGTATTAGTTTACTTGTCATCTTTTTAAATTTATCAAAAAACCATTCCAGTGTTTTTTTCCTTTCAACTAACGTGGTGTCACTCATTCGTATTGCTGCTGACCTTATTAGAGTTACTAAGAGGCAGTCTCACGCCTGGCTTGTATGATATAATCACTTTACCTTAGTTGTCACAAAGAGAAAGTTAAATAGTAATAATAATAATAATAATAACAATAATAATAACACCCGACAAGCCCAAGCCTATGTACGAGTAAGAGAATGTTAAAGCTTATTGGGATGTCCCTATATACGCTGATCAACAAGAGGTCAGATGCAATAGGGTGGATGCACGCATTGTAAATCATATGTGCAAGAGAGTTGTGACGCTGGAAATGAGCTGCCCGTGGGCTAACAATCGGACAAGAAAGGATGAAGAGAAGACACTGAAGTACGGACCCCTTCGCTGGGAACTAAGGCAGCAGTTCCCAGGCTACGAGGTTAGGCAATATAACAGCATAATGGATGCCCTCGGGGGGTGGTCACGGGAGCTAGATGTCATGATGCGCGAGCTGGTGGGAGGCAGAAGCACAGACGTACTGCGAAAGATGCAGAGGGCAGTGCTCTCGGGCACGCTGAATATTGCTGGGACTTTCAAGGTGGCAGTTTGAGTTCATGTTAGAAGGAGGACCGTAGACACAACGGAAAAGCTTTTTAGGATTAGTTAATGTACATTTTTTTTTACTCCATGGCTCACAGGTTACGGTTTTCGCCCTGTGCTGCCTGATTAGAAGGTAGCATTCAGTTGATTTCTCTGCGATTATAATAATAATAATAATAATAATAATAATAATAATAATAATAATAATAATAATAATAATAATAATTTAATATTTATATTGCGCAAATTAACATGTGAATATGGTCAAATGCGCATCACAACACTTTTCGGGGGGACTTTGGCCGGACTGCATCAGCAGTTTACAAACAATCGAAGGAAACTTATTTGAAGATGCCCCCTCCCTCCCAATTCCCAGTAAACAGGCCAGACCACATCACAGTAATCTTGCGAGTGGGTTCTTTAACGTCCCCTGCCTAACCAAATTAGCTAATTAATAGATGCAGGAGACGGGACCTACGGTATATTCGTCGTTATCCGAGAAGACTAGAATGTCTATCCATTTCTTGATATTATAGAAAGGTAGCGCATTCTCCTCAGTTATTTTAAGACCTTGAGTGTTGGTCCGGCCGGGGCTCGAACCATCGACCTCGACCTCCCGCACAACAGTCCAGCGCTCTAACCAATTGAGCTTAAACTATGTTTAACACGAAGCTTTGCCTCACCCACTGGTTGCATGTAGTTTGCACTGTAGGGCCCTTCTCGTGTGTGGAACTCTTGCAAGATGATGGCAAAACTGTATACATCTCCCTTCTGTGTTCCATTTACTGGACGATCACTCAGTCTCAGAAGTTCAGGAGCCGTCCATAACAAGTCTGAAACACAACGTATATGAAATCGTTAGTTAATTCGCTCTGAAACTTCATGGTGTGTAATGATTTCACCGTGAGTCAACCCTTCAACTCTTGGAAGCGATAAACATGTAACTTCTCCTTTTCATATCAATACATTATCTAGCAAACAGGTAATGCGAATACTCAAAATTATTAAAAACTGGATCATTGGATAATGCAATTCAAGACTTTTTATTGGCTTAGCCATTATGGTATATGAGCCAATATACCATAATCTAATATCTGTACATTGTAACATCCGGTTTCTTCTTACAAAATAAAGCCGAGAAGATTTGTCTAATATCTTGGGGGCGTTTTTTTTTAATAAAACAATTATTCCACTCGCGCTTGTTGGATATGAGATAATTATAAGGTAGCAGTTGTTATCTTGATCTAACACCAAGTTCTCGTAACTATTTCACAAGGAAACGCGTAGCATCTGGAGAGGAGAATTAACTATCAGATCTTGAGAGTTCAAGAGTTAACTCTGACACCTACACAAGTTTGTTTCGTATAAAGAACTTAACGTACTCTTAAGTTAATCAGTGAATCACCTGAGGTTTAATTTTTCTTTTATCTTAATAATTTTTTACTTTAGGAAAAAGAACTATTAGCAAATTGGGAACTTCAAAAAATACCATGAAACGCCTCTTGTGCACAAGCTCAGGCGTAACGGGGCGTGATTATTCCAGCTGTCCGTGTTATCATGGCTCATAAGGAACGGGCCATTGTCTATCGCCCGGTCGGGTCGGAGGATTTTGCTTGTGTCACGATAAAATTTACCCGCTCCTCCATAAGGCCCTCTGATATTATGACCTACCCTTGTTGGCAGTAAATTGGTAGCAATTTTTTTTTATAGTCTGACGACTGATTTCCCCCTCCGTTCTCCCCAAAATCCTCAAACCCCCCCCCCCGATAAATAATGACTGGTCCCCTTAGAGATCAGGGAACCACTAGAAACTCCCACGTACCATTGTACCTCTGTGCACAGACTCAGAATGCACATAAACTAACTTCGCAAATTCCAGGTTAAAAAGAGTGTAACCTACCTTCGTAGTAAGATTCGGTATATTTATAAGTTTTCGTCCGTTTCGAACGAAAGGTCGGAAGACCGTAGTCTGCAATTTTTAGTACCCAGCGGCTATCCACTAAACAATTGGAAGACTTAAGACTTCCGTGTGACTTGATGTCCGTGTGATGAAGATGACCCATGCCCTAAAGATGAGAAAAAAATAGGAGCCAAACTTTATTGTAAGAATAGTTTTATACTACAATATAATTTGGATATATCAACAAAGTTGAAATGGTAAATTAGCCACCGTAACGATTACAAAAGCTGACGTTTCGAGCGTTAGCCCTTCGTCGGAGCGAATAATACAATAATACAATAGTTACCGTCGATGTTGACGACAACAGTGAATGACAATGAGGGCGAAAGACGCTAACAAGTTAATAAATTGCTAATATCTCATTCTAACGATGACTTCCCATCAGGTTGTCAAAACGTCAGTCGGAGTCACCGACGACAAACTTTTTTGAGACTTCACTTCTTCGGAGGATCAGACCTTACGACCAATGATCAAGTTAACTAACAAAAAAACAGAGAGGACTATTCTTTCATATTTCATTTTTTGTCATGTTCGTGCATGTAAGTAAATTAGTAAGTCCGTGACATTCGCAATCAACTATCTCCGGAAATCATCATCCAGTGTCGGTAGTTTTTCGACACAGGTTTTGTCAATATTTGTTGTTGTAGTAACTAGCTTATAGCCATTACTGCACTGCGTTATCGTTCTTGATTACCTTCGCTATGTCATTAACCAGTGAAGAGATGAACATGTGATCCAATTTTACATCTTTATTTTCCAGGATTTCCTGTGAGAAACAATGCGTAAAAAAAAAAGATCAAACTCGAAAGAAGCACAATTTCAAGACAGAAGGAAGCGTGAATAAGGAGAAATGCAATTTACGATTTTCTTTCGACTATAAGCGTTTACAATTGATTTAAACTCAAAAATTAGTAATAATAATACCACTAATTTATTTATAGCGCAGTAAAATCTCAATGCCCTTATAAAAATTGTAGTAATTTAGGATTGAGTGAAACCTGTACAACAACTAATTATAATGTAAAAACTAAACAAAGAACTAGATTGACACGCTCAAAGATTAACTAAAAAAGTTTTAAGTCTGTTTTTAAAATGTCAACGGACGGGGCGAACCTCATGGCTAACGGAAAGCGCGGGTGCTCAAGATAAACAAAGCGCGATCACCATAGCTACTTGTCCCAAGCACCGCCCTGCACAGTCGAAAGTTGTCAGCGGCGTTTAATCGAATTACGACATAACTTCCTAATAGCCAGCTCGTCAAAACTGATTTGTATGTCCCCTAAACGGGAGCATAAGAGACGTGCTTGACACTATTTTCTGTTAAATTCACTGGACAGTTGAGGGGTGACTGGGACTCGATACCTTTGACTGATTGCCTTTGCAAGCGGTGACGTTATGGCTGGCTTTATAGTAGTAAAAGGTAGAACCTTCACTTTCCCATCGTGTCTCGGAAGGGAGGGTTCGCTTGCCAGTGATCGTCAGGGCATATAGTGGATAGGTTTTCCATATAAGCGCATCAAGATCGCACGTATTGACGGTCAGGCAGATACATATCTCTTATTAACCAAGCGCGAGGGCCGTACTGGGAGAATATCGGTCCGAGGTCTTGACAGTACGGACCGAGCGCAGCGAGGTCCGTACAAAAAAAGACCGAGGGCCGATATTCTTCCAGTACGGTCCTGAGCAAGCTTGCTTAATAAAAGATTTATTATACGACTGAAGTTCAAAGGGACACAAGTGCGGTATCATTCGGGACCATTCGGGACAGTGCGCGGTCCAATACTGAGAGAATATTGACCGGCAATAGAGCATTTTGATTGGTTGATTTTAGTTATTGGCCCTCTGACTGCCCGAGTCGTGTAATAAATCCTGTTATTATGCGGCAAATTTAATTTAAATTACACTGTAGGGTCAAATACAACTCCGCTGTTCCCTATGATCCTCATTGCTCCGAAAATGACACCATATTTTTTTAAGTTTCCTGTCCTTAGTAAGCCTTTGAGAGAAAGAGGGCTCGGGTGACAATCTCCTACTTTTGTAGGCTCGTCTTCCAGTCTTACTGAATTGTCCACTTTTTAATTTCTCTTCCACCTTCATCCCTCACGTATTTCCGACTTCCCCTAATTTTTCATCCCTTCATCCGTAACCACCCCCCTCCTATATCTCTCCCCGGTACCCCGCACTCTCTATCTCAAAACGCAACTTTATTTTAAAAGCTCAGTAAATGATTTTATTACACGACTTGGACAGTCAGAGGGCCAATAACTAAAATCAATCAAATAAAATGCTCTATTGCCGGTCCAATATTCTCTAAGTATTGGACCGGGCACTGTCCCGAATGGTCCCGAATGATACCGCACTTGTGTCCCTTTGAACTTCAGTCGTGTAATAAATCTCTTATTAACCAAGCTTGCTCGGGACCGTACTGGAAGAATATCGGCACTCGGTCTTTTTTGTAAGGACCTCGCTGCGCTCGGTCCGTACTGTCAAGACCTCGGGCCGATATTCTCCCAGTACGGCCCTCGATTGACAAATTGCTCAAGGAATCGATTATGATACAACATCTAAAGACATTCCTACTGCGTGAGCCAACGGCAACCGTGCGACATTGGAAACTTACCTGAAGACTCCCGCGAGAGTAAAACTCAGACACGATGCAATTGTTCGGAGGATCAACGGTAGCCCCGATAAAGTGCGAAAGGTTATCGTGACGGATATCAAGCATCTGCGTGAAAATAAAACAACAACAAAAAGATCGTAAGAGACAATTAAAATTTCAATTGATTATTTAAGGTAAATATTTCAATGCTAATGTCTTTCGTGACATGTACTAGTTTGCAACTAGTTCATTTTGCAACTAGTACTAGTTTTTTACTATAAGTAAAAAACGTAGGCGCAAGTAAGCGATTTATAGCCATTTTCTCAACTGTTTCGCTCTCTTTTCTTGGAGGGCCGTTCAAATTTACCGCCGATGGAGTTTTAAAGTACCCGGATGTGTCACGGCATTCTGCGCGATATGAACAACATAACAACCGAATGCCAAATATCGAGCAGTGGTATCTATAATGACTTAACTTACCTGTTTCATTTCAAGAAGCACTGAACGTGTCAAGTCAACATTCTTTGTCCCAACTCGCTTTACAACAACAGACGTTCCCTGGTACGAAAACAGTAAGCCAGAGTACATTAGAAAAAGTATGAAATGAATTTACCTACAGGTAAAGCACCTGACTTCGATACGTGTAAAAACCTCACCTTAAAAATACCAAAGCGGGTGGAGTCGCCGATGATGTCACCATTCATGAATGAATCCATCAGCAATGGTGTTTCCGCTTCCTGTGAGGGATTCAGAACGAAAATATTGAATCAAAAGTAAAGGTTAAGGTAAAGTCCGTTTACGAGCTAAGAGGTCCATACTGGGCTGGCGCTTAATTCCAGTTTCCGTAGCATGAAGCGACCAGGAGTATTTCCATTCCCCCAGGATGAGATGCCAGTCCATCGCGGGGTTACTCAGAGCATTTAATTAGCCGGTACCCATCTAAACACCTAGCACTGTGAGAGTAAAGTTTCTTGACCAAGAACACAACACAATGTCCCCGGCCAGGGCTCGAATCGGACCACTCGATCCGGAGTTGAGCGCACTAACCATGAGGCCACCCTGCGTCTCTTAATAAGTCAAGAACATTATGGATCAATTGATGTGTATCCCTCAAACAAAAACTAAACAAAACAAAACAAAAACAAACACCATTTAAAAATGAATACGCGACCATTTTAAAAGTGATTGGAACTAATTCTTCCACCTCATTGTCGTTGTTTAAACTTTTAGTCAAGGCATTTTTAGTAAGTATTTTAACCTCTAATAGGTAAACAGTTACTGGACTTGAATATTTTGTCTTTGTGTAGTAACAGTGTTTTTTTTTTCACTAACAGAAACATCTTACGCTCTTCAACTTCCAAGGAGTCATGCTTTTCTGAATTTTTCATCGAAGCCACAACCCCGCGTCACTGCTTGACCAGTTAATACATCGAACAGGTTTCGAGAGGATCTCTTGCAAACTCATAGATATATGGTTTGTTCTTCAACTGTTTCTTTCAGTATGAAATAAGAGACGATAAATCGATGTAAGACAGTCGTGAATAAATCGCACCTATGAGAGCCAATCAGATTACTAGAATCACCGGTGATTTCAAAATGAATGCAATAAAGCGCGATATCGACTAAATGCCGTCGTGAAATCAAATTCCCCATCGCCATTGCTACTATCGTCAACATCTTCGTCTTAGTGGTCAACATCATCACCATTATCAAAATTCCGCACATACCTCCATGTCTTTGATTAAATCCAAGTTGTCATCATCTGTAAACACGGCAGGGCCTGTATGTGGTCTTTTAAGGGCAATTTCGTCGTAGTTTATTTTCCACAGTAAACTCTTCAGCTCTTTCTCTAACTTAATTTGTCTGAAGAAAATAAACAAAACAAAACAAAAATAGAAAAGTGAAGAGCAGAATCATTTTAAAGAGAACCTTACGGTTCATTATATGAAAATGAATACTAAGACACGAGACCAATAATCTAAAATGAATAATTACGATTTTGCATGGTTGGACAGAGTGCACAGCACGTGACCAGACCGCGACTGGAGGAGAGAGGATTGACACCTTATTACGTCAGAGATGTGAGGCCAGGCTGCCGAGCGTTCGACAAATTTGAAGATAATTTTCGTTTTGGAGAACAGAAACATAAAAAGAAATCTTGATTGATTTGATCTCATCACAAGGGCGATGCATTTAATAAACAGCAAAACCAACCTTATCCTGCTGACGAAAAACAGGAGCAAGAGAAGACCAGCAAAGCCAGATATTCCAGCAATGATCGCCATTTTTACTAAAGGAGCAAAGAGAAATTTAGAGATATGAAATAAACACACAAGTTCTATTTAACTTTGCCAAATTTCTTTAAATCTCTGTGTCAGCAGCGTGGTTCAACTTAAAGTAATGGCTATCTAACATTTATCCGGCTGGGTGGTGAGCGGAAAGCTTTACGAGTGAAGCGTCATAGCAAAGAACACAACGTAATTATCTAAGTCGGGCTGTACAAGGGACTTTCTGGAACCGGAGTTCAGTGAACTATCACTTGGATAAAAACGTGTCAAACTCATTGAGAAAAATTTGGTTTCTTAACCATAATGTACAAAAACACATTTTCAATCCACCTATACACACGGATCAAAGCCGGTTTTTTTTTTTTTTCACCCAGCGTGAGGTCGCCTCGTTTTTAGAGGTCGAGACGAAGTCTAGATTTACGACACAAACAGCGATATCAATATCTAGCACAGCTCGGACAAAAAAAAAAATTATCCTAGGGCCTAAAGATTACATCATTTGAATCGATTCGTATTTTCGTGTACTAAGTGGGAAAGATTGGAATTGCAGAGCCAGCCATGTAATAAATCGTCGTACCACTTTCTCCAACAGGAGTCTTCCGTGGGATGCATTTCTCGTTATCAAAGCCGCACTTTGGGCTATCCTTAGGTGGCGAGCCTCCTGGCCATTCGATCTTTTTATCCCGAGAGAGCTTGAAGCTAAAGCTGACGTCGCTATTGTTGGTATAAGTGACCTTAAAGTTTCCAACCGGTTCCATGGTTGCCGTGTTAGAGGCATTCGCTGGGCAATTCTCCCCTGTAAAAGCCAGGAAAAACTGCGTGAATCAGTCCTTGTCTCAAGAAACAAAGCAATCGTCGACGGATTAATTTTTTAAAAATAACCGAAAAATAAATAACGGAACTGACAGTGTTTCGAGATTCTTAAGAGCAACCTTTCTGTGTTTGTTTAATTTCTAATTGTTTAAAACGATCACCAAGCTGTGGAAAAAGGAAAAGTGGCACTATGCTGATTCAGATATAACGGGTACGATTCTAAATTAGCGGCGTTCGTCATTGAAAATTTCCTACATTTTGTTCATACAGCAAAGTTCAAGACTCTTAGGAATTTCAAAACGAGAGGCGTCAATGTCGTAAGTTGAGATACAACTAGCAGGCTATATAACCATCTTAGTAATGCATGACTTCTCTAAACGTATAAACAACCTGCTTCAGTCGATCATGAAACAAGTCATAATACGTACTTGTGACTTGCCAACGTACGTCCAAAAGAACCAAGTCAGCTTCAGCAGCTCCATTCTTGTCGATGAAAACCCGCTGACCACTGATACCTGCCAAAGGAATGGAAGAAAAGATTCTTTACGGCGAGTAACAAGAAAAGAAAGTAGAGCTGAAAATTTGGGAAAGCTTGTGGCTAGCATTGTTCAATTTAAATGTGTCGTCGGCAATAAAAAAAATTGTTTTTTTATCACAATCAAAGACTAACCGAAAGGGTGGAAATGTTCTAAGGTGAATACGATCTAAGCCCTTCCAGTTTTCCATGAAACGTCGACTGTCTCCAGACTACTTACTGTTATATTCCCTGTTCAGTAACTTGGAAATAATGTTTTTCCCGTTTGGTTGCTCGTTCCGCGCTAATGTTTTGTTCAATGCGATGGCATATTGGTAAACTGCGTCGTAGAGGAAAGCTGCATACATCGGAGGCTGCAAGTTGAAATTGAACGCATTAATCCTAAAAATGTTTAAGTCAGATGCCACAGTGGGGTAAAGAAATGCTGATGAAGATTTTAAAGGAACGGTAAAATGATTCTGCTGACATTCAGGTTATGAGGTAAACCACTTTATTCTTTCGTTAGTAAACTTATAAAATTATGAGTTAAGAACTCGCATCCCCAAGAGGAATTACTCCCTTTCCATGTTAAATACTTTATTTTATTTTATTTAGCTTCGCCAACCGGCAGGGACACCGCAACAGCTTGCGCCGATTACTGCGGGCCCAATAAACCCACCCATCCCACCCCAGGGGAAGACATCCATCACACAGTAATCTCGTGTGTGGGAAATTAACGTCTCCTACCACAACCCTGCAGGAGACGGGACATCTATTTATTCGTCCCTATCCGAGAAGACTAGAATATCTAACCATTTCTTGATGTTATAGAAAGGCAGCATATTCTTCTCAATTATTTTAAGACCATGAGTGTTGGTCCGGCCGGGGCTCGAACCCTCGACCTCCCGCACAACAGTCCAGCGTTCTATCCATTGAGCTAACCGGGAGGCGGTTTCTTTTGAAACATAACAATCACTGCTTTTACAAAGTGGATAGTGTGGTGTCCTGTGGACATCCGGGACTATAAACAGTGGTCAGGTGACCGAGAGAGTGTGCATGTATGGGAGAAAGAGCGGGAGTTCGAAGGGTGACGGTGTGTTGTTCGAGTTATTGACTTTAGTTTTATTTTATTTTTCTTTTATTTAGCTTCGCCAACCGGCAGGGACAACATTGTATAAATAATTAAATCGAAAAAAATTGTGTTCAACTCCAAAATCCTCTTCACCACTTTTTTCCCGGTCGCACTGGTTGTGTTTTAGAGGACGGAGGAAAACTGCAGACCTATGCTCGAAGAAAGAAATAAAGACCTGAAATACGCCAGCCCTTACCCTAAATTTTCGCGGAAGGAAGCAGGGAGACTAGAAACAATAAAAAAACGGCAGAGGTTTACAAAAATTGCATACAGCGATATTTTTTCGCTATTGGTAAGCTGTGGTGAAGACCTACGTGGATCAGTTATGTTTTCCCAGAGGCTTCTTCACGAGACGATGCTATGAAATATCTTTTGGAGGCTAATTTTACCCTAGAACAAAGTGGTCGGCCAGGTAGTACCTCAAGTGTAAACTGTAGCAAAAAACGTTTCTGATCCATAGGTATTCGTTCTCAAACGCGGACGCTTTTTAGCTCAGTCTATCTGTTTAGTTATAGAAATCGGATACTTACTTGAGTCGCATTTCGCGGAGACATTGAGGGGTTGTCAAAAATATGCCCTTCGTAGGCGGCACTATCTGGAAAAGGCACTTCAGGTGAACGTTTCTTGACGTCGGTCTGAAATTTGACGTAGGCTTCTTCGTTTTCGTCGACGTCTAGTGCTAACGTGAGCACGGATTCAAAACCTTCCTGAAACTTGCATCGGAACTTATAATCGGATTCATCCGAGGCGACGAGGAACCAAGAATGAGGAGATTCCCGTTTCCGCAAGACTTCACTGTACTCCAGTTCGAACATTATAAACGCATAGTCACCATTGGTAAGACCGAGCTCGTGAGCAGGACGAATCAACTCGCGGGCAGAGAAGAAATCGGCAACAATGATAATGACTGCAATAACAAAAAAAGAGAATAATGTGTATACCTCCTTTTGTTAAATTTCCAACTCCGACTATTGCATTTCGAGTGTTCTAATTAGTTCACTCAACTCTAGTTATCAGCCCATATTCAAAGTCACCTGTCGCCAACTGTTGCAGAGCTGAAAAAAAGACTCCAAATAACCAAACGTTTAGGATTTAATAAATTTTAATGAGACAATTGTTCCATTCGCGCTTGATGGAAAAGAGATTGGTTTTAGCCAACTCGGAGCAGTTACCATCTCATATCCAATCCGCGCTCAAGAAACAATTGTTAAATTTTTATATGATAAGCTGAATTACCCACGTATTTTGATCGGTTTTTACTTATGATCAATTGAAGAACAACACACAGATGACAACACAATTTACAAGTTTCCGCTTGTAGAAAAATTAGTAAAGAAAACAATTTTAAGTCCCAAGGAATCGAACCTCAGACCATTGAATTCGGCGCTACGATGTACTACCACTGAACCACAGAATCTCTACGAAGAGCCAGGTCATTATGACAAAATGGGCTGAGAAGGCCTCTCCCATCTCCCAAAATGCCCCTTTAGACTAAAAACAAGCTCCAAATGACCAGGAATCCAAACCCACCACCACCCCCCAACTTTACGCACACAGCTAGAAGCAACGTTTCCTAAATCCACCTCGTAACCAAAAACACTTACTGCGCGCTTGAGGTTTCATTTCTTCCATGAGCTTTTTGACTTTGGCCTGGTACTTCATGTCTTCAGGTGGAATCTTTCTTTCGATTCGGATCTCAACCCCATTCATCTTAAGATACTTTATAATATTGTCCTTTCTGTCAACCCAAGGAGGAACTCCTTTGTACGCAATACCCACTTTGTACCATTTCAACTCCTTAAGTAATAGCCAAACGCTCTCGGCAAGTCTTGTATTTTGGGTGTACGTTCTTACAAACGTCGAGTAAAGCTCCTTGTTTAAAAGTTCTGGACTGCTGCACAACTGTGGTAATAAAAAAGAAACCATCATTGTTTAAATGGTTGGTAGACACGGTGGCTTCCATGGGTTTTTCTTTGCTTCCTTTCATTTTTTTTACGATAAGACCAAGTCTTCACTTCACAAGGCAAGAGGATGAGAGTTGTTAAGTGAAACATACTCTTTGTGGGTCATCTATCAGACACTCATCCCTTATACAAAGTCCATGATGCACTCAGCGCATGCAGACGGCCCAGGCTCCCGTTTTCAAGAACTATCCGGCCGCATTCTAGAAAAAAGGTCCGAAGACAACGGGGTCTGGAGAGGGCTTATTATATACTTCAACTCGAAAACGAGTCTTTGATTTTGAGATGACAAAACTTCCCCGCCCCCTCCTAGAAATCCCAAGTAGAGACAATTTCACCTTTCAGAAAAAAAATCGAGGCAGTAATTCAGTGTCCAAGATTTCGAGTGAACCTCGCGAAGTATCAGATAACCTAACTCTTCACTCACAGCAGCAATAATGAGTAATTACAATATTCTGACGGTACCATGATTGCAATAAAGCGTAACAAAAACTTTCAACTTGTAACGAACAACTTGTAACGAACAACTTGTTTTTACAAACTTCACTTTAAGCTGGAGGAGTTATTTGTAACTCACGGCTCCCCCGTGATCTTTGCGGGAAGCGAGATCTCCTACCGCCCAAATTTGAATTAAAGATCAAGTCGGACATAAATCCCACTTGTATCATCCCTAGAAAGGGCCGGAAAAATATGTGTTCAATAAAATAAATATGTATTTGTCCCGAAATGACATTCAGTTTTTATTACGTTAGAGTCACGTACGTATTTTGAACGAGCTCTACGAGCTCCTTGACGCTACGTGGGTAAACAAAGTATTGATTGATTGATATTGATTGAGGAAAAGTTTTAAAGGCCCATTTTCAACCGAGATGCCTTGCGCGCCCAGATCATTTTTCATATATGAAAAATAGGCTATTTTCCTCGAAGTTGCGGAATCGCTTTGATGTCTTCTTCCATCTTACTAATTGGGGCTTTCAAAGTTCCATCTTGAATCATGTGCGAACAACAAACTATCGTAGTATCCATATCAGTAAATAGTTTTTAATTCTTACATGTATGACGGTGAAAAACGTCATTTGTAAAGTTGATGCCGCCGAAGAAGCGGTCTAGAGGAAGGCCGGGTCTGCCCGGCTCGGCAAAGGTTATTCGAATTCGAGAGTCTGTGTATGATTTATGGAGGGCAAGGAAAACAACAATGGGTTTCGGTAACACTACAGACAGTGCTTTTGCAGAAATGTTATTGCATTGTTCCTACGATGGAACTAGAGACTCCGTGGAGATTTTTTCGAGGTGAGAATAATTACTTGACTGATTTTTACTTGAGATCCTGCGATATGTATGTAAGCGATCTCATTTGTACAAGTCATTATTCTATAATTGAAAGGCGTAAAGTAAATCAGTTTTGGCCAATATTGGTTATTTGTTTATATTTTATTTAGTGTTGAAGCCGAACAATTTCCTTCAACATCAAGTAAGCTTTGTTCAAGTTTTATACACAGACTCGATTTATGATTTTTCAGTCTCAAATATTTAGCTGCAAATTTTCCAAATCTTTGTTTTTCTTTTTAATAGTGTTTGTGAATGACTATCAGAGTTCGCCATTTAACAATAGCGCGATTCCAAAACAAAAACAAACGACTGCAAAGGATCTCGGATGAAAATGGGCCTTTAAGGTTACCAGAAATAAAGTTTGAAATAAAGCTGACTTTCATTTGCATTATGAATACGAAAACAAGGATAGTGCCATGTTAATATTTATGACAGTCACAATCAACTACTATTCAGCATTCTTCATGCTGGCCAGTCGGTCGGAGTGCTTTTAAATTTCTCTTTACCTGCGGCGCTCTCACAAATTCAATTCTTTATTTCTTATGAGCTTTTCATAACGCCTCTTGGGTCACCCTTTTCAATTTTACCGATCGCGCATCGGCGGAAACCGAAAATTTCCTGTCTTTTTTTAGTTTACAACAAAGAGTGTTTTCGATACGATGGTTATATCAATTATAGCTAGACTGATTAATTTGAAATTTTTAACCTAAAAAACAGTTGCGGTTGTGCTGACTAGATGAAAACTGATTAAGTATAACATGCTGAACCTAAAGGGACAGACAATGTATCCTATAGAGTTTGTGGGAAGCCATTCAAAAGGTGTGAGAGCTTCGGCATATTGGCACCCTGACGCGATACCCAACAGTAAGGGTTAAAATAGCAAGTAAATTATTTAGCGTAATGGTAACCGAAAACACTAACGAAGGAAAAAAAAAGGAAGCAATCTGCTGTAGAAATTCAATTGAAATAAGAGTTCAGTGCTTTGGTGATACTTCATGGAGGTCATAAGGAAGAACTTTCCATTGTTAAAACATTGACGAGTTTCTTTGCTGATTAAAAGCAGGTGTTGCGGTCTAAATTAATCGCGGGATGCAAAACTCTTACGATTTTCCTTGAACATGCTAATGTAAAAACGATAAATTAACTAACATGAAAAAGGAAACTGTTCCAGTTGAATTTCCTTGATAAAAACCCACATTGTTTGAAAATGAACAGCTTGACAAAGGCTAGCAATGAAGTACCGTGCCTATTCAAACACTTTTTTAAACGAATAAAATCAAAATGTGTACTTACGTAAGAAATCATAGGAAGGTTAAAGGCAGCCGCAATGCGGGCAGAAGTATTACACAAGCAACCCGGTCCAATGATCGCTGCAACGTTACCTTCGGTCATCTGATGAAACAACCCACGAATGGTTACATCCTCATCCTCGCAAGAGGTGTCGTTCCAAATAAAAGAAATGTTTTGACCTGGTAAGAGATTCTGTTGTGAGTTTACAGCATCCACCGCAATACTCATCGCGGAAGCATAATAATTCCCTTTCTGTAGGAAATCCGCATCGTTCATAGGAATAAGCAAGCCCAGAGTGTAGTTCGCTTCAGTTCCAGACACAAGCATCAGCAATAACACTAAAGAAATCGTTTGCGCGCGTGTGGTTCGTTTTCGTGTCATGATTGTAGTCATGCCTCTGACACGGAGAAGTTTTAAAGCTTTCGAATCAAGTGCGGTTTACTAAATCTGCGTCGGTTAAACTTGCTTCATTTAAGAGATTGTAACTGTCGATGATGCTTTCAAAACGTCTTCAGAAACGCGGAAAACAAGGCCAGGTTGCAAAAAATACCAGTTATCCTGTTTTCCTGCTAGAACAGTGCAGTTGAATCATCAAATGCGTCCGGTGTTTATTTTACCGCTCTATAGGCCATTGCTTAATACTTCTTCAGCCGACGCGCTAATTCTCAGGAACTTCTGGAAAGGGAAATAAAAGACAATCAGCCACGTTTAAAAGAAAATGAATTACACTAATTGCATCATGGAACACCTACTTTCCCCCACAATCGATTATAATACATTTATCAGCCTCGTGGACAGGAAAAGATAGTGTTCCTGTTTGTGGATACAGCCAGAATTTATTCAGAGATTTGTTACGCTTCACGTTTTTGCAGCTACGCAATTACACAAGTACACATCAAAGGTAAAAAACACTTACACGTTAAAGAAAGCGTTAAAATTGGTTGATTAAAGCTTATCTCACCGACAGAGCACGTTAAACTGATTCCCACAAGCGTAACAAGAAAATTTTTTACATCACCGCCCAACAGATGACACACGAGACTGCATCAAAAACACGAATTGCAATTACACAAGTACATATCAAAGGTAAAAAACACACGTACACATTAAAGAAAGCGTTAAAATTGGTTGATTAAAACTTATCTTACTGACAGAGCACGTTAAACTGATTCGCACAGGCGTAATAAGGAAATTTTTTACATCACCGCCCAACACGTGACTCATGAGATTGCATCAAAAACACGAATTGCAGTTTCAAACAATTGCTTCCAAATCGGGAGCGCGAGTCACGGTCAAGAGAAAGCATAACCATTGTATCGACGTAAACGCCGTCAATAATATATGAAATTTTTAATATCACTGGCCAACACATGACTCATGAGACTCCATAAAGAACACGAGTTGTAGTTTCAAACAATTGCTTCCAAATGAAGCGTAAGTCACGGTCGAGACTGAGAAATCATAGCCATTGTATCGACGTAAACGTCGTCAATAATTTATGAAGTCAATCATATACTTGACTTCTGAATGATAAATGACAACTTGCGATTGCGGAAACCACAATCAAGAATTTAAACTTGCACAAGGATTTTACCCATGTCGCCTAGATACTGTTTGGACAATAGTTCTAACTGAGATACGATGAATAGATGAAGTTCATATATAACTGAGTTACAGAGCCACACTGTTGGGGTCCAGGAAATGTTCAGAATCAAAGTTCTTTAATTCAATATCCCATTCTACTTCCAATGCAAGTCTAAAGTGAAATATCAGAGAAATCATATTTCACCCGTAATGGGCCCCTAATGCTGCTGGTGTCTGCCGCTTCGAAGACTGTTAATTACGAGTTAAAAAACGAAAACTAGCAAACGAACAAAAACCAGACAAATACTTCGAGAGAGATAAGGAAATCCAAGTTCGGCCTGTTGCCAAGGTGATTGACAACTTCTCACCCCCTACGGATGCTTTATGGCGGATAATAGTGAACCGCTCGCGGAAAATCAACAAAAACTGGAAAGCAATTTACACATATAAACTTGCTGCAATGCATGGCCTAGCTCGCCAACGGGTGCCCTGTGGCTGAATCGATGAGAAGCCGACAGCAAAATCAGACCTGGTTCGTATCCAGCGACGGACTCAAATATCTCTTTCCCGCGTTCCAAACAAACTGAATGTTGAACATCTTTCGATTTTTTTAATCACATGGAAGCCTTTTGCATACGCTTGCTGATAGACTTGATCCTTATATTACATTAAGAATTTGTTAGCTGACTGTCACTGATAAAGACCCCTTTACGAAGATTAAGCCTACTTTTAATAGCCGATTCCGACTGATGGGAACCCCCCTAGATGCTGCGTCCCGGTGCAGATTATTCGGCATCTATATTAAATCAAAGTTCAAGGCTAAAAATGACAAATCAAAAAGATTACTGTAGAAGACGTAAATTAAACGTAATAGTACTGTCCTCGTGTTACATAAAACACAAATACGTGAATAATGGAAAATTGTATTTGGTTGAAATTACCTAATCAGAACCTATCCTCGATCGTGGATAGGCTATACGAAAACTTCACATCAATAAAAGAAAAACAAACTTAACCTCTAGCACGACCACCTCCGCCCTTCTCCAGACATTTCCTTCACTCCAGACCAACAGTTATATCCTTATATATATTTGTGCTCATTCTTGCCACCTTTAGAGCGCTCTTGCGATTGGCCAGTACCGAAATGCTTCTGGCTGAATTTCTGAGGTAGCTCCTGCTATCCCCAAATACTCCTTTATACTGCTTCCCAAATCGTGCATTAACAAAGGTCTTGTGGATATCAATAACGAAAACTTATATCCACTCGACTCTCATCTTGTTGATTACTATCCTCCTTTTAGAGTTTAATTCCTGAATTGCTTCTTACACCAAACGCTTTTTATTGTTTACGCTATCGATTAAGGAAGTCTGCCTTGCTAGTGACATTTGCTTCTGCCTTCGTATTGTTTCTTGCTTCCTTTTTCAGTGCGACAAAAAACATATACAAGGCTAGTAACTTCCTCGTGTTCAAGAAAGTCTCCGAGTGAAAACTAGTGTATCAAAATGCCCAAGTAGCCTTGCTTTGAAGGGAGCAGTAACTTTGCCGTCGTTCGAAATAATCATCAATAAAAAGACCGAGTTTCTGTGTGATGTAGCAGGTGTTTTAAAATAGTATTTGACTGCTGAAACGAATGCTTAAAAGGTTCAATACAAGAAAGGTCCCTTGGTGTGATCAAGTTAGAAATTTCTTTTAAAAAATGACAGTCCTTTGTAACTATACTTGATATTACAGCTACAATATTCAAATCTTACACGCAGGCATACTATGAACTACTTACGGAAAATTTGCAAATGAGTCTATCCGCAGACATTAATTCCCTCAAATCAAGCGAAAAACTCTGTATTGAAAATAAACGCATTTTCTTCAAACTGAAGATAAGTTGAAGGAAAATTTATAGAACAACAAAAAGGCTCATGTGATAAGTCTGTAATAAATTTACACTTTTAAAATCATTTTGTAAAAAATGTACGTGTGCATTTATGTTTCAACGTAACATTTGTCATTCATTCACAGACAATATTATCAAACGATTGTTTTCTATGTTCGTTCGCATTACGCCTAACTAATAAAGCTAAATCATAAAAACAAGGACAGAAAACACTGAAATGAGTTTCCTAAGCTTTCCTTGGTTATGGTTTCTAAAGGATTAATCCTCAAACGACATTCTGGTTGGGCATAAACCAAACCAAACACTAGGCCTAAGTCACGCTATGCCTATCATAAAAGCCAGAGATGACATTTATTAGACTGTTTTGATATATTCCCATCTCTCTAAAAATCTGTCATCTGACAAGAGGAGCATTGCTCTGTTACTGAGTACTCACACATGCAGATCAAAACAACGAGCATTTTTTTGTGAACTGTACAAGGGGGATTATCAAATACTCACCCAATCTGAAGTCTTCCCCCTGAAAAACTGCAGGTTTGCAAAGTACACCTGCTCAACTTCCTATGCGTGCGACAAATGCTGATGAAGACCTGTCAGTTAATAAGAGGAAGTGTCAAAAGAGCGTAAGCAATGAATAGCACGGGCACGATCTGGGGAAGTGGATCAGCAATAATTTATGCAGGAGCGTGCGGTATAAAACATTAGGTGTAATGTTAAAGGTAAACTGCTTTCACTGGCCGATCACCCAGAGAGGGATTTGTTTGACGGTTGTGATTAGGCAACGGTAATTATACGTTAAAGATGAAAGAAAACTTGGGCTTTTTAGAAGCTTTTAAAGAAACCCAAGGAGCCTAAAATGGTTTTTTTTTATTCATACAACAAAGCATTTCTCACTATTGAATCCATTTCACCTCTCATCAAATTTACCGAACACGAAGTCTGCGAAAGCCATGGTGTTTATAAACCTACTGACTACCCTCGATATGAGCAAATATCAAGATCTGCTCAGTATTGGATAACAAAAATCTCACTGTAGTCTGTTCAAATGACTACATTTTGCTCAAGCAAAAATGAAACAGCATTCAACTAATCATTAAAGGCTTTTCCAGTTTTTATCGTTTACACAAAACCAATGTCAAGCTGAGAAATAGAAGTAACTATCCTCCCTATTCAATTCAATGACAGCTAGCGACACGAAAAGTAGGAGTCATCAAAATTGAAATTTTCATAAAGTATTTGTGTAAAACAGAAAAAAAAAATGTTTCGCACGGAATATTTACTGTGTAAACTAAAGCCTCCTGCCGGATTTTACTGTCCACAAATCAAAATAAGTAAACAAAGACGGGTTTAATTTGAAAGTGAAATCACGTTGGGTTTGTATCCTTAAAGAAACGAGTTTAAATGGGTATTTCCGTAAATATTAATCCAAAACACTCAAGACCTGTCAAAACATCAATTCATGGACTTAACCAAACAGCCGCTGACACTTATTCTAATCCTGCGGTCATTTCACGAAGGCAAACCAATTAAATTTGTACCACTGGTTTCATTAACAAAACGTTATTGCGCGGGCAAAGATTATTCGACAAATTTCCATGAAAAACGAGGTGAACCTTCGCTGCAACTTGTCCATGCCTTTCAAATGATCTTTCATTTTCACTTTTTATAATTTTTTCTTTGAATTCAATTCACAATCATTTAATTCTTCCTAATGAGGCTGAACGTCTTTGTTATATACATTTTAAAAAAAACATGCGACGAATTCTGAAAACGCACGAGACGCAGTCAACGATACTTTCGTTCCCCCAAGAGTTCAGATGAGGCTATGTTAACACTGAGAAATCCGTTTGTTTTTTAAAAAAATTTCGTGGGCATATCTAAGCATTAGAGCATGTTTAAGTAGTTTGAACTGCTGACTACCTGTATTTAAATCACCTTGCATTTAGTTACTCCGAAGTGGACCGTTTACCAACTGATGCAATAACCGCTATGGCATCTAAATCCAATCTCCACCGCACTGATAATTAAAAAATTTATCCAAGCCTTATGAATCTGAACAGCAGTTTGGATAAGCCCTTCACGTGATAACAAAATTTCTCAAGGTCTACAGGGATCGAATATTTTCTTGTATATAGGGCTCCGCAGAAGCGTTTCACACATGGGAGCTCCGCTTGAAGAGATTTTTTCCTTTCTCTTTTCCGCCTTTGAAGATTGTGAACAATTTGATGCTCACTACGTGTAAAAATATCCTAAACAGGTCTTGCTTCTGTTGCTAATGAATGCTAAATAAAAACAGGATCATCAAAAAATCTTGCGATTTGAGCCGTTGTTACGTCTCTGAACTACTTTGATCAATTCCTCTTGTAAGCGTGGAAATATATCACTTTATCGTGAAATTTCATCTTTTTCATCTTCTGATTATTAAGAAGACGCTTAGGCAACATTTATCAATGATTAACATGGTAACTAAACTAAGTGGGAACAATATGCAAATAAGCAAGATATTGTCTTCACACGAAAAGGTTTCAACATCTGACTACCAAAGAACGGTAAAACAATCGAGCAAAAGTTCTTTGAATTGTTTCAACCTCCCTCGTGACGGGAAAAATCAACTGAGACAAAAACAGGGAATGTGTTGGAACATGCGTCGGTACTATTTATTTTTTACGCAGAAATTTTAACAAGTGTCGTATTTCACGAAATACATTAAATTTAAGAAGCTTTTAGCGTAACATTCGGTAATGTACGGCCGGTTTAACGTCATTGTATGTGTTATCAAATAACTGTTTGAGATCAAATAACGGCTTCAAAAAGATTATAAAAAATCGTTTCGTTCAAATCCGAGAACAGGAAATTGCGTCAACCACACAAATACATAGAAAATCAAAAATAATTCGCATTGAAAGGCATGATTCTGGATAAACAGACTTACTATTCATCTTTGACCACTCTACGCAAACCTTCCAGCATTTACTCAACGCTACAACTTGAGCCAGCGGAATAGAAAATAAAACTGATAGCTTTTTCACAACACCACGGATAATTTTCAGCTGCATATATGGCCGTTAATCAGCGTTTCTACAACAAAGACAGTCGAACGTCACTAAATATAATGTAGTTAAAATATCCAAAATATTACAACAAAGCACTTAATATTCGCAAAATACATGACTAATTTGGTTTGACCTACAACAAACTTTTTCGTTGAAGATTCAACATATGTTTAATATTATCTCTAACGTTTTGTACCTGCAATTTGTTGACGTTAATGGTTAGGAGATCCATTTTGTCTTATCTAGACTTAAACGAACGATAAAATTTGCTAGGTATGGAAATTGCACTTTATCAATTGAGTGATTCCGTCTCGTTTCGAAGTACCAAGTGCTGCTTCCAAAAAAAAAATGGTAATTTTAGAACACGATTCCGAGATCAAGGTTCGCTCTCGTTTCGTTCTTTCCGCCTCAAAATGAGCTCTTAAAACACTTCAAATCAACCATGCTTAAAACATTCCTTTTACTTCCGTTTCAAGTATCAGTTACTGTTAGTAAGACGTGTACTAATGAATGGACTCATGCAGTAATCTTAAATTTCAAATCTCATTTCAATCTGAATTTGTTTTTTTGCAAAAGAAAGGTGGTTACGGAACCTTTGACTGCGTCACAGGTTTGCAGATGAAGCTAAGTCAAGACGGAAAAAGTACTGTCTTGGTTGAATAACAAATAATAATAATAATAATAAATATATATATATATGCAGTTATATATATATATATATATATATATATATATATATATATATATGTGTGTGTGTGTGTGTGTGTGTGTGTTGAGTTAATAAAATACAAAGGCTACGCTTTCATCCCTACAAGCTTGTTTCGTGATTACTCACTCATCAGGGAATTTCAAAGGCATGAAAGCGTAGTCGTTGTATTTTCTTAACTCAACATATATCGCGCTCTACTTCTATGTATCGTGCACTGTAACACCGAAAAATCGAAATGCAGTCTTCTTATATATATATATATTTTTTTTTTTAAATTTATTTTTCGATGAAGCTCGTTCACAGAACAGAGGTGCCTTGATAGAAAAGAAATTACTTAAAAATAATACTAAAAAGTGAATGACCATGAATCATTTTAAATAGAAAAATCAAGTCGAGCTTAGTGCTCTTAGTACGAATCTTTTTTAATGTTATCGTTTTTACTTATCATTATTAACATGTTTACGCTGCAGAAGTTTGTCTGATTTAGTTTCGCCTCCCTTTTTATCCGATTTTTAACGGGAGTACTCAGAGAGTTTTGATTTTAGAAACTTTCCACGCACATAGTCTAAGTTACGCACCCACAGTCAATAGACAGCTTTTCAACGATTTTTAGGCGTTAGTTTCATGACGATGGCATCTTAACCTTATAACATCTATAAGAAATTTTATTCTATTGCAGATTTAGTTATCTGTAACTAAATGGATATGAAACATGGTAATTAAGTTTTTTTTTTTCCATAAAACAAACTTATCACAAGGGAATCAAAAATAAAGAAATGCATTAGTGCAGAAACTGCTTTTTTTTCATTTAGTCTAGACCCAACTCTTCACTCTCTCTACTAAGTAACAGTTTGGCGAGAATTTCGAAATGAACAATAAAGTACTCTATCATAATGCTTCTGATCGACTGAATCAACCTCTTACTGTGTTAACCCAAACAAAAACTTTCGTGTGGGTCCAATTCAAGGTCAGTAGACAAAACTGAGCAAATCCACCTACGGAAGTTGGACAAGAGTGTCACCATTCAGAAACTCGTCGCTACTGCTTAAACTGAAATAACTTCGGACTTTGAATTCACTCAGAAACCACAATCCATATGAATGTATATATGGCAGTTAGACGAGAGTGTCATTATTTGGAAACTCGTCGCTACTGCTTAAACTGAAATAACTTCGGAATTTGAATTCACTTAGGAACTACAATCCATAAATGAATGACTACATAGCACCATCTGGCATGGATAACATCATTTGAGAAGGTACAGATTAAAAAAAAACTTGCATATTTTTATCAGATATTCTGCCTGCTAAACACCAGTTTCAAAAATTGCGCATCGTTTCAACGCATTACCATATAAGATGTATCAAAATGATATATATGAAATGAGTACTGGCTTTTAGCGATTATAAAAATATCCCCTGATGGACTAACTCATGACATAATGCAAAGGCGAACACATTTTTGATACTTGCGAGATTATTTGCAGCTCACGGTAATATGATTATTTTTCCCGCGTCCAGAAAACTTTTCTTCTTTAGCGCCAAATCATTTCATTTCCTGTAACTGTAAACTCTTGATACGATTAAATGAATATATCTGTCGTCTACTTCAAGTTTAGACATATGGAAAGCTTCATCTCCGATTCATTAACTGCGTTAACAAGAAAGATTGAAAAACGCCGGTTCTACTAAAGCTAACCGCAAGCAAATTAAAAGAACTCGAAGGGAATAATAATAAAAAAAAAAAAAATGTGGGATATCCTCTGCACGAAAAGGAAATCGAGACATTTTCTGAAATAATTTTAAAATAACATAATATTTAAAACGCACATTAAAAATGGACAAAAAAAAATCTGATAATTTCCTGCACTCTTAATTAATGTCTGTTCGTGGTGCGATTTGAGTGTTTTCTCGTCTCCGGTATATTGAAAGACGAAGGTGCCCCTGCGTAAGGAACTGAACGTTCTAGTTTCGGCTTGATTCAACAACCCTGTGAATCTGAGCATGTGAGTACATGCAATAATCCCCATTTCGTTGGTACCCATCGGTAAAATATTGCAATCGGAGAGTGAAAAAAACCTTAAAACGCTTTCATCCAACGATCTAAATAAAGATTCTACACACTGTCTGCAGTACTTGGCCATAATTCAAACTCGGAGAATTAGGTGCTTAGTTAAAACTTATTCCTTCTCTGATTTTTTTTTTCTGCTTCTCCGCTTGAAAATGTTATGAACATTACAAACAAAAAAATTCCCACTCGGTCAATCTTGAGAGGCAAAGGGCTAAGATTAAAAGCTCTACCATTGATGAAATATTTTGATGAGACTTCTCAAGTACGTTCTTTCTAAGGTGGAAATTTTAACCCTTAATTAAACGGCATCTTATTTCCTTTAGGCAAAATGTTTGATTTGAGTGTTTGTCTTCAATTATTTCAAGGTTTGCAACAATTACTTGTAAACCCATCTGAGAAATATTAAAAATAATTCAAAATATCACTTGCTTATAAAGTGCAACATTCTTAGCAGTTACTGTTCGTAAGGAAAAAGATATTTAAAAAAATAAGGAGATTGGTAAATGAATAAGCCTGGGTTACAGAACCACGTTTCTACTTCGTCATCAATTATGCTAATAAAATACCAAGTTTCCTGTTCGGAACTGAAATTCTTGCCGCTCAATAGCATGCAATTAAAACTGAAATAACACACTCGTGCCCAATTACCAGCGTACCCGGACATGAACCAAGTAAGCTCACCGTTCGAAGAAACTTTACGACGAGATTAGAGAGACAGTTGAAGCAACGTGTTTTTTTTAAACTTTCCTGGCAGGACCGAGCAAAACCGAAAACTAGTTAAGGGAAGTTCGCAAGTAGAGCGTTTCTTTCAAACGTAAAAACAATGGGGAATAAAAGCTTTCTTTTAATGACCAGCCGTTTTTTAAGGAGAAGTGGCAAATCTAAAACGAAACTTGAACAAAATAAATAAACTCATAAGTAGCTAAAAAAACAACAAAATAATACGGTGGAAAAAATAAATAAAGTTACATCGCCTGCTCTCACTCTTATAAATCTGTCTTAGCTTCTGTAATAAGTATTCTTATTGTAGAAATTCATTTTCCTTCGAAATTGAAAAACTAAACTAAATTTTCCACTTTTTAATTAACCAAGATCGCGCGTATGAGAATAACACACGACAGAAAGAGAACTGAGGGCACATTACCACAACAATGAAGAAAGAGAAAATACCGTAATATTCTTCTGAGTGTAAGTTATGATCTAAAATACTATATTTTACGACAAAATCCAGACCGCTACGATTTGAATCATCATTTCAAGGGGATTCAATTACCTGCAATTTTCCATATTTGAAAACTTACAGTACGGCCCGCCCGCCCGAACTTTGTTCTGGTGAGACGTGTATCTCCAAAGGCGCATCGAAAGACTCATATTCATTAACGGAAATGGATACTTTTACACGTTTCATGAAACTGCCAAAATACTAAAATTACCTTATTTTTGAAGTAAAACATGTTCCATAAAAAAATCACCAAAATGCTCAAGGACTCTTTGTTTTTGTCTGCATTTGTTCATTACCATTTTTACTTAGTAACGAGCCAGCAGACCCATATTTAGTTTCTGTTAATCTTGAATGAACAATAAATGATCAAAACACAGGTTATTTATTCACAATTTAAAACCCTACAAAATAAGTCTGTTGCTTCTAAAGATTAATAGCACCAAGGTTTGGAAAAAAATTTGAAAACAAAAAAGGTAGATCTGATCGATATTTAGTGATCCGTTTAGTGATGTGAACGATAAATGTTCCATGAAATTTGATAGTGATTTAGAAGTCGAAAACGGTCTTAACAATACATTACGGCTCTTGGAAGAAAATAAGAACTCTTAAAAGTATGACTCCTTTTAGATCTCAATTCCCTTAGAGCCAAACACATTTTGAAAACCTTTTTTCCTTACGT
Organism: Stylophora pistillata; assembly: GCF_964205215.1. NCBI lineage: Eukaryota > Metazoa > Cnidaria > Anthozoa > Scleractinia > Pocilloporidae > Stylophora > Stylophora pistillata. The sequence continues at coordinate 10,617,527 of NC_142528.1, read as the reverse complement.
TTTCCTAGAACGACAGAAAATCCCTCACATTTCCATAATTTTTATAACCTACAGGTCGTCTAGCCAACGGCAGCGCTTTAGCACGACTAAATATATACAGCCCTACGATGGTCGTATCAATATGCTTTCACTGACAGATCTTATTCTTGTCGTAAAAGGAGCTTCTTGCTGAAGAATTGTATCCGTGAAAAACATGAAGAAAGAAACACCCCATGTTCGGGAGTAAAGCTTGATAGCCACTTTCTCGATTAGCCAAAGCATTCCGAGAAAGATCAGCCACGTTCTCGAGGTCGTGTTTAATATCAAAAGCTCCGATGGCAGTAGTGCACTAGCATCGGTCGGGTTTTGCAAACACGCGCAGAATAACACGTTTTTGTAAAAAACCACCTTACCTTTTTAAGTTAACAACCACAGGTAAAAAAAATTCATTTCCACACCATCTTTGTTGACGTCGATGTAGCAAACGCGAAGCTTATTTTCTCTCGGACCCTATAAACAGCTGTCTAGCCAAACGAACTCATTAATACTGCAACTTAACAGTTTGAGCAGTTGTTGGCGTTCAAGAGCTTTCCCGTTCTCGTACATACTCAACTAAGAGTGTTTGAAACTCATCAAATTGCGCGAAAACGAATTTGCATGTACACGATTAATGTAAAACCCACTTACTCATTATATTACACCTGTGTTCGACTTAAAAATCACGTGATATCGCTGGTGAACAAACTACACTATAACATTGAAACATAAAAAAAAAATCACACGCCATTTTGTGGAAACCCCTTTGTTTAAGAAAATTTTCCACGCAAGGTAGAAGGGGGTAAAAATCGGAGATTAACAAGGCTGCCGTAGATATTCCTGTTTTTCTTTTGTGTCAACTTATGATTGAGTGCTGGTGGTAGATGTACGACCAGAAGAAATATAGGCAGCGTTAATAAATTCTGTAAAGATAAAATCGCCATTTACGAGTGGAAACAAGGAGTCAGGGAGGCTTCACAACAAATACAAGGTTTCCTAAGAGTGCAAAAAATTTATGAAAAGTGTCCTTTACGTGATCCAACGCAAACGTATTGAGAAGATGGAAATGAAGCAAGGAAGTTTTAAGCTCGATGATGAAAGTGATTTGATAAAAGTGACAAAAAAATTTAGATATCGCTGTAAAGCAAGAAGAATTCCGAGACCTACGATAGGAAAATCGAACACTCGTGAACGTTACCTAGGCCATTTAATTAATTTACGTACAAAATGCGTCAGGGCAGAAATTTAATTTTTTTTTAACAAAGTATGTACCCAGCAATGAAAGCACAATCTTTTATTTTTTGAAGAAAAAATATCTTACCCTAATTGGAATTATTACTCTGCAAGTGTACAATCATCACCCGTTAATCCGCGGAAAACTGAATCTCAAAAACAGGTGCGATATGTTTATTATCAAAAGATAACCAAAAAAAATTCGAGTGCCTAAATGGTTAAAAATTTCTCGTTTATTTCACTGATAAATCCATAGAAAATTGAAATATGCTGTTTTTTTTTTAAAGTTAATTTTGTATAAAAAAAAGTAAATTTATAGAATTGACCGCCCTTTTCATCGGTTTACTAACAAATAACCCGCACGGGATGTTGAGAGAACACGAGAAAAGTTCGTAAATCTCGCACCGGAGCCAAGTGATTTAAAAACCAATACTAAGTGCGGTATCAGATACAATGAAATATATGAAGTTCATATATTTTGAACTGCGGTATTAGATACATATGATACACGATCCTCGCAGTAGATAGCGCTATTTAAGCAATAGCGAAAATCAGACCTGAAAAAAATCAGGCCTGTGCGGGATTCAAACCACTGACCTCTGCGATACTAGTGCAGCGCTCTACCAATCAACTTGCCGGCCTGCTCCCAGTTGGCTTGTTAGCTCAATTGGTAGAGCGCTGCACTAGTATCGCAGAGGTCAGTGGTTCGAATCCCGTACAGGCCTGATTTTTTTCAGGTCTGATTTTCGCTATTGCTTAAATAGCGCTATCTACTGCGAGGATCGTACATCATATGTAAGTGCGGTATGTTGCTCAAATGATTGACCAACAAGATCTATGACCCGTAGATTTTGCAGTTAGATGAACCTTGAGCTCATAAAACCGTAGGGCATAAAAACACGTTGCTCACGCACACAGAAGCTCTGCATGTGCGAATCGATGTTCACTGTATGTGCGGATGTATTTTCAACACGTGCCCTTGTTTCTTGATCATACGAGACAGTTGACCAATATTGCCAGTTTAACAGTAATATTTATGCTTTTTAACGGAACGAGTGAAATTTCAGCACTGTTAAAGAGGTGAACAATTCACATTTTCAGTTTAAATCCCTTGATAAGGGAGAGTTTCTACCCTTGTCACCCTTACCATTCTGTCGGAAAATCTCCATGAGGTCTCGATAATCACGCCAAACCGCCCTCTCTTCTAAACGCATCATTTTTGTTTGTTTTTAAGAAAGGCGAGATAAGAAATGAGCAACCAAATCAGCCTGGTTGACAGGGCTAATAATTATTTTAAAGCCCTCCAAAGATCTCACATAAAAATTGTCCACACTATCTGCCAGATACTCCCTCTGATATTAGCTCTGAAAATTTGATCTTTGATCAAACAATATCCTTTCTTTGTTATTTTGCCTTCTTTTTATCACCTTTTTGCATATACAATAAATGGAGAAATAATTTTTTGGCCACTCATGGGAATAAAAGGCAAAAAAATCTCTTAATTTTCCTTTATTTCGTCGAGACGTTAAGACAATTCGGTCACAGGATGTCCTTGACAACCAGCTGCTGATATGCTAAGATATCGCGTTGTTATTGTAAGTCGGTACTTTTTATATCACGACGATAGTAAGAATGTAGGCCAAAATAAGAATAAACTGTGGGAAATTTGTTTCATAGTGTTGTTCGTTGTTCAAGATGCGAAGAGATGAAGACACCTTGGACACAATCGGACTAGCCTTGCACAACAGGCCTCATTTGCTTTCTTTCTTGTCCATCTTTCTTTCTTTTTTTTTTTTTTTTTGCGTTGTTTTTAGGCGAGTTCAAACCCTCCCTTCGTGCGTGTATTGCCGCTTGCCTTTGGTCGCCTGAAAAACCAGACATGTCAATAAGTGCCGGTTGCTGACTTAAACCGCCGGATAGTCTGCCATCTTTGATCGGCTGCTTTCAACTCTTTTTTTTTAACCGTAATTGCCGACGAAATATTTTTGAAACACCGTCAAAGGAATTTGTACAGCAGCCATTTTTCAGTTTGCTCAGAATTGAAAGCACAATCTATCACTAACAGGTTACCAAGTGAGAATCGACTGCATTTTTAGAACTTGCGAGTTTCATAGAACAACTAGGACATTCTACTGATAGTCCCCTATCTTCGACTTCGTTACGCTGTAGTATCACTGGCAGACCACACTATGTCTTCGAGTCTAATTTAGATATGCAATTTTCGGATCTTTATTCATAACCCTCATAGATTTTGTTGGGGTCATGATCATGAGCACAAATAAACCGCGAACACACAGTTTGTTCTATTTGTAATAATTATACCTCGATTAATTGTAAATTTAACACAGAAGCGCTCCATGGTAGTCTGCCTTTGGTACTCATGATCCACAATAAACTGATCACTATACGTATGATGCACGATCCTCGCAGTAGATAGTGCATCAGAGGATCGTGCATCATGCGTATCTAATACCGCAGTTCAAAATATATGAACTTCATATATTCATTGTAACCAAACTGATCACTACTACATTGTATTTAGTGTTGTTTACGTTCTTCCTTTAAAATTCATAAAAACCCTGAAAACTAGAATAAATTGACACCCTTTGTACTGTCTTCAATCGATCGTAAACAGAATGTCTTCGAAATAATTTGGATATGTCAACAAAGTTGAAGTAGTAAATTAGCCACCGTAACGATTACAAAAGCTGACGTTTCGAGCGTTAGCCCTTCGTCAGAGCGAATAGAGGAATTGTGGGTTGTGTGTGCTTTTAAAGGCAGAGAATGGAGCTTCGAAACTATCAGCCTTTATTCAGAATGTCTTCGAGTTGAGTTAAGCTAAACCTGTTGGGAATTTCCTGTTTACGAGTCTGTATAAGATTTTTTAAGACACCTGATAGTGAGTAAGTCCGATCAATTAACTGCAACAGGAAGAGTAAGAGTGAAACAAAATGGGATTTACTTAGTATAGTGTTGAATGTCACTAGAAACTTAAACACAGACATAATAGTTGGCTACGTTTAAGCCCCTTTGTTTATATTGGGAATGGGTTTACAATGAGTCGGGGCACAATTATCTTTGGTTCTCTTGACATGGGATCTAGAAATGTCTTCCCACGACATTTTTGTAAAAATAACAAAGTTTTAAGGCATCTCGAGCTGTTGATAGGTAATCCAAAGCGACTAGCGCATTGGAAGTCAAACTAGTCCAGCGCAGGCGGCCAAGACTCAAGTCGGTTGAGATGATTTCCTTTTTTCCTTGGAGCTGAATTTTCAGAAAAAACGCATGTGAAGGCAGACCAGTCAAAATCTCATGAATTCGTTCCCGTTCGATTGCGTCAAGGATGAAGAGAAGCCAGCACTTAAAAAACAAATTCTGATAACCATCTTTCATTACATTAGAGCTGTTTCACATCCGACACACATGCGTTAGAACACACGATTCGCGCTCGGCAGCATATAAAAATCTTGTGTAGATACTTTTCATATTCACAAAGATTTGTAGGGGAATAAAAAACGGCTTAAAAGAACGAAAGAACAAAAGGAATCCACGAAACATGGTATAAAACCTTAAAAGATTGAAGTGGATTGTAATTAAATAGTTTAAGGTTATTGTGCAAGTCATCAGTTACCAAGAAGCCGTGCTTGGAGACAGGCATGCACACTGCCGCCCTCTTATCTTCTTGACTTCTTTTGATCGGCAAAATGCGATCCATTAAGCCTGATTGAAACAATATTTCCTAAGTGGTTGTAGTTTAAATTACTGAAAGCCTTAGGGAATATCATCACTGAGAGAGGAACGACCGTCGTTAGCGATAACATGGAACACTTCTCGTGCTCAACGGAAGTTCAAACACAAATTTAGTATTGCTCAACGAGGAAGAGAAAACTAAAGTGGCTTTAATTAAGAGAAAAGGATCCCGTCGTCCTGTCGCCGTCCCGTCACAACAAAAGGAAAACCAAAAAACTTGGTTTTGATATCAGCGATAGAAGGAAGGAATAACTAACACAAAACGAGAATAGCTAAAGATGGGAAAGATTGGCACAGATTGACACAGATTGCAAATGACGAACTGAAATACAATGAATCTTTTAGTGTTTTAAGATGCAATAAGCGTGATGCGGTTCAGTGAAGCACTGTAGTGGAGCCATAACACCGAACCTTCCCTTTTTTCTCTCCACTTTAATAGATTTCTACAGCTTATGTGCAAACTTTCCTTCTGAAAGTCCTTGTTTTTTTTTCCTCTTGGATTTCTATAGCTTGTGTGCAAAATTTCCGTGTCTCGCTGTGTTTCTAACAGTAGGAATGGATCACTTCTGTTTTGTCATGTTATGTTCTTCCCTTCGGGCAAGAAATTGTGGGTTATCTGAGAAATGGTAAAAAGCTTCTCGACTCAATCACTCTTCAACTTTCTTAATCACGTTGCTAATCAAATTTGCTAGAGTTCCACTACCCCGCTGGGCTGTCTATCGAGATCACGCGACAAAATCTTCTACCATCATTTTGTTCGGACTGCAAATCAGTCGATTTTACAAGTTACACTCGCATAAATCAAATCCCTTTAAATCGTTTCTGGTCTATAAATATTTATCACCATCGTTTGTCAACTGAATATTGGATCACTGAATTCATTGGTTTATTTCATGTAGTTAGTTCTGAATCATAACTAATGTTTATTCAATTCATTTATTTAGATTTGTTCTTACTTTTTGGCCACATAGTTCTATGCCGTGCGTATCGTGACTTTTTCTCCGTCAATCATCTCTCAATTAAACTTCTCCTCATTCTATTCAAACGTGCATTCACTTGGAAGTGAAAGCTTCTCCTGAGTCTTTTTAAAAGACGTACGAGTAGTACCATCATTTTTCTTTGGAAAGTGTTCTTAAAAAAATCTGCGGAAGATATCAGGAACAGTGAATCAGCTGTGAAGGCATAATTACGCTCAGTCGATAGCCCGAAAGAAAAACCTCGTGGGGTGTTATCAAATGACCAAAGGGCAAATTTCATGGTTATTTTTTAAAAAGATGTTGGTCACGGTTTTCGATTATCTTTTCTAAATCTGCCCGTATTTGAAGACTTCTCGCTTCGGTGTAATATTTCAGCGACTTCTCTTCTCTTATTACCTCGCTATTTACAGAGATTAACACTTAGCAGATCCGAAAAAATTTAGAAACAAACACCCAGGAAACATTCAACAGCAATAAAACGGAGTGTCAAAATCTATTTAAGAATATGGACGTCGAAGTTTCATTGTAGAAAATTCGCGCCTCATGAAAGCAATCGACATTGACCGCAACATATTTCTCATGATTCTATCGACTATCTCCTGTTATCTCGGATTGAAGACAGCAGATCTACCAAACTCCCGCTGAAAAGTGACTCAGTGCTGAACGAAGAGTGGCCACTGACACAGTTTGAGTTTATCTAGATCTTGTCTAGTCGAAAGACTCGACAATCAGCTGTCATAAGTATTTCTTAAGTATTTCTACGTCATTTGTATTTCAGAGAAGGCTGGTTACCGTCGAAGTTTCAGTTTATCTTTAGTTAGGTCGAGTCGAAAGGCTCGACAGTTAGCCGTCACAAGGATTACATGTTATTTCTCGAATGATCTTGATATCTGTAGGAATTTAAATACATAATCCTTTATAAATCTTACTAGTTTCTGGCAAACTTCGCAGCGGGACTTAAAATGCAATTTTAAACCATAAAGCCCTGCTCAGAGGCATTTCCCGACGTATTAGGCCTTAAACAAACCAAGGACTGTACTACACTCGAGGTTTAATGTTCATTTGATCAGTTTTGCCATAACAGCGCTAACAATAACAACACAAGTTTCGATTGAACCGAAAATGCATAAAATCAACGTCATAGTTTATAAGAAATAATTATCAGCGAATTCATCATTGAGTTTGTTGAGGTGAACAAGCAATATCACATGGCACTAAAAATTATACGTAATACAACAACACTTACAATGTATTCCTGATGTCAAAAGCTGAATTTCCATTAAATGTTCGTCTTTCTGCAACAAATCCTTCACTAAGACACATCTGATTATGAGTAGAAACTTACATGTGCGGCGAAAAAAATCCTTAACTGACTCCGATCCACGTAACAAGCACTGACAGAAGAAGCCTATGTGATCTGCGTTGGGCTGTTTCGGAAATGATTTGCACGAGAGACCCCCTAGGGAGACCCACGCTCTGGTCACGGCAGTTACTTAGTCACGAATACTCGAAGCCGGAACCGATCTTACAAATATCGTACAGTTTTATCCACCAAAATTCGCTTACCTTTCAATCGCGCTCACAGGCCCTTAACCATTGTTTTTGTCCATGTAGTATTCTTGTTTTACATTTTCCCCAATTAATCCAATCGTGCGCGGATTAAATAACCTTGATCTGAAAAGATCCGTGCTCGCGTTTTTTTTTTTTGATGGGGGTGAAAAATATCAGAACAATAATTGAGGGAAATTCCTGGCGAACAATAATTTATGTGGCATGATGTTGCATCCCAAGATAAAGTTATGTTTCAATTTATGTGTTTATAACTTTTCTTTAAATACACAAACATTAGTTCTTGCTATTGAGACTAATAGCTGTCATTTTCAGTTTGTCCGAAGTTGCAATATCATAATTTCTCTCAAAGCAACGATATTTTCGCGCATAGATTTACAATTCGACATTCCAGCCTGGGCCGCCTCAAACCGCAATGACTTTCTGCTTTTAGTTTGCCAAGTTCAGCTAACCAAATTAATTACAGACAATTTTTTTAATTATGACAAGGGATTAACAAATCCGTGTTTTCCCACATCTGATAATTATGATTTCGTTATTTTCATTTGTCTGGCGATTAATTGGTTTCCAAGGTGCTGCATTTGGCTTTTAGCGGCTCATTGTCATAAATAGCTCGAAGCTAGAAAATATTAATTTAGCACACCACCCGTTGTCAAAGACGTAGAGGGCAAATGAAACAAGTTTTGTCACAGTTAAATTAGAAAAATTTTATACATTTACGAACTAAGTTGATCTAAATTTCACTTTCACCGTTTTACCTTTTTCTAACTAACGACAAACTTTCATCACGATCCATTAAAAAAAAAAAAAAAAAAAAAAAAAAAAAAATAGAAATTAGCCGTGGCCTGGTCAAGAACAAACACGGCAAGATGATGATAAACGAAAAAAAGACAATAAAGGACTTACCACCATGAAAGATTTCTACGTAAGTGAAAAATATAAATTTCACCCTGTTATTTGACAATAAAAGCGGTAATGGTCGGCCATACAAAAGCTATGTCAATCAAATGATTTCACAATTCACTGAACCTGAGAGAGAACTCAAAGGAACAGCGACAAGCTGAGCGTGTAAAGTCACGCGGTTTGCGGAAAAAACCGACTACAACATTAAATGTGAGTTCGTTTATCAGTTCCGTTTCTGAACTAAGCCGCCGTTCGCTGGAAGGAATGATTCTCTTAACTATCGCGTCGATATCTTAGATATTATCGCGTCGATATCTTAGATATTATCGGTTCACGTTATATTGTTGTTATACAGTTTCGCACTTAGAATTTTAAAAAATAAAACAAAGCACAAATGTGACAAGTTGTTATTATTGCCCAGTGTGAAAGAAAGTCCATCGTCGCGTCTTTACAAATGACTGTGCACACATTAGTCTTATTCTTAAGATTACTTACCTCACACGACTCTTCTTGATCGCAACTTTAGCAGTGGAATCACAATCTTCCTTTACTTAACGTGTAGTCGACCCTTCCCAAGTTGATCTCGACCTTGAAGGTCTAGTAGTTTGAACTCCAAAACGATGTCGATCTTTTGACGAGAAAATGGGTTTAACCCAATCAATCCACGGAAAATTTAACTTTCCTGTTCAATTAACGTAACAAACAGCTAAGCAAGGATGATATTTGGCTTGAAGTCCGAGCGGACTTCCAAAGTACCCTGTTCTCAGCGAGTGTCCATGAAATATAATCCTGTTCCAAAATTGCATTGATTCATGGGAACACAACCTGCCGGTCATGCAGAGAAGGCCATTACATGAAGTAATTCAGTTTAAAGACCCTGTAACATTAGCCTGTTTCAATGGAGGTGAACCTTGGCAAAAAAAAAGAAAAAAAGAAAAAAAAAAAGGCGCTGCATATTCTGTGCTAATTACACTGTTCGATCACCTCTTAAATTCATGCGTTGATTCTCAGAGGTTTTCTTTGTATTGTATCAAGTAGTAGATATTGCATTTGCTGTTGAAAAGCATATATGTTACTGGCGGAGCTTGTGTAAAATTTCGTATTTTCCGTTCGAGATTTGCGGTATCTTCAGACAATTTAGGATAGCATAAATCCATAAAGCCATAACCTTCTTCATCTCGTCTTCGATAAAACCACATCTAGATCTTCAGCTGTTGGGTTGATACAAGTTTACTGATTTCTCAAGTTTCTGCGAACTACAAGAAAATTGCAGGACAACTCAGGGGATAAGATGATTTGTGTGCTTCTAAGACAAAGAGCACTCAAACTTTAGCGATAGCGGATAAAACAACCTTGTTTTCAATTCAAGATTTCGGTAGCAAATAAAAAGCTGTTTTTATCTTGTCGGTGTAACATTAAGAAACAGAATTCTTCCGTTTAAGTTTTTCTTTTCAGTTTTTTTCTTCCTTGTTTTTTTTTTTTCCTATTATTTTAAAATTTTTTTCTTTCCTTTTTTTCTGCGAAAATGACTCCCAAGGGCTTGCGAGGAAGTGAAGGGAGGAGGGGGTAGGGGGTAGGGGGTAGGGGGGTAGGAGGGAGGAGTTGGGCTGGGGTGAGGCATTTTCGATATTATGCTCATTCCTGATCAGCTTTTCGACACCGCAATATTTTTAGAAATTCCTTCCACATTGTTCTATTCATGGCGCCGTATATTACAGGATTAATCCACGTACTAGCAAAGGTGAACATCGAAGTCACAGACGAAACTGGCTGATTAGCCAACCAAACTAACATTTCAAGGACAATGAAGGGAAGCCAGCAAATATAAAAGCCTATTACTGTAGCGAAAAGAATTCGGCAGGTGCGAAACTCTTTTGCGCTTGCGATTGCCGCGTTTTGCTGTCGTAGAGACGGTATAACAGCATTCTTATGATGCCTCACAGCTAAGAAAACTTTTCCGTAACAAAATACGATCAGCAATATCGGTAACACCGAGTATATACTTAATAGAAAGAACCAAATAACAGGTGAGTGATCGGGCCAAAAGGCCATACAGTACAAACTATGGGGCTGCCACTTAAAAACAACAGAAGCCGTTGGAATTACAATAACGGCGGCGACGATCGTGGAAACTAAGACGAACAAAACTGAAAATGCGGCTTTCTTTTTGGTAAAGAACTGAGGATAGCGCCGAGGTTTTACAACACAGATGTACCGGTTGAAGGCTGTCAATAACAAAATGTAGAGTGATACACCACCCCAAACATGTACGATAAATCCCTGAGACTGCGCAAAATTGTACCCGAAAGGCCACTCTCGCAAAAGTGAAGCAAAGATAGAAAAAGGACACACAGTTACTGAGACAATGATATCCGCCACGGATAAGCCGACCATGTAGATGTTGGTTACCGTCAGTGATCTTCTCTTTCGATAGGCGGTCAGACAGACCAACGTGTTTCCAACAACGGCCATAAACGTGTAGAAAACCAAAAACACTGTTGTTACCACGATTGTAGCAGTGCTCCTTGAATCAATTTCAGTTGGCTTCATGTTACTTGTGGTAGATCCTCAATCCAAAGAAAATTACACTTTGAAAATTTCAAACTTAAGTTCTTGAGTACCGAGTAATAATTATAAACCGTACTTGCCAGTAGCTTCGCGTCAAATTCTCTTATCAAGACTACGAAAATTTAACCTATTTTTTCAAATTCAAATTTCATTGTCTTGCAAATTAAAGTAATTACTTGCCAGGCTGTTACAAAGTTCAAAGAAAGTGATATTAAGAAATTGCCATGAGTAGACCCCCTCGCTATTTGTTTTCTTTTTTAGTAAGAACAACAGAGAGCAAAGATTAATGTAAGTCAACACCGATGGGCCGATGTACTACAAAATATTAATAATCATTAAAAATTTGACAATGTAGAATTCAAAACAAATCGAATTGTTTTCCTTAGTCGGCTAGCTGTTATAATTAATTAGAAAATAACAGGTGACAGCTACTAGACAGCCACTAGTCAGACTACGAGAAGCTCCCCTACAAGAAGCCCTTCCTTTTCTTATCGCGCGAATTAAAAAAAATGTAAAAAAATTGAGGTTGGCGTGGTGCGCTAACATCAAATTTTTGCCAGTATTTTTTTTTGTTTGCGCGAAAAGCTTGTATAACAAACGTTTGTCAATGAGAAACTCGCGCTTGCTTTTTTATGGTAGCCCGAATGGAAGAGGATGACTGAGGAAGGAACGCTTTTGTTGCGAACAAAAGTTCTTGTTATTTTCTTCGATCATGCAGTTAAACAATCATTTTCAATTATTATTGTTTCGTTTACCTTGAGAAGGTAATAACACTGACCGTGTACGTGCTTGGCACAAGTTCGATACAGGTGGGCAAAAATAAGGTATAACACAGAGAGTAATTGGGTTCTCGAGACAACTGCCTTTTTAACTACAATTTTTTTCTCTCTCCCGAAATGCTCTGAACAGGAGATCTTGTTTAGTAGTTACGCTAGGAATAGTCAACTCTGTGCTTGTTATAAACCTCAGTTCTATCTGTCTGGTTCTCACATAGGAGGCTAGGCTAAGATTATAGCTCCAACTGTATTTCAAATTTTTTTCCAGCGAGGATGGCTCGTGTGAACTCAGGAAGTAACTGAAGTGGCTTAGACCTCAACTTCTTTTTCACTTTAGAGACCAATCGTTATTTATGGCTTGAAGGAGAAGGGGGAGGAGGGAGTTCGTCGGATTTTGCTTGTGTCACAATAATATTATCTGATCCCCGTAAGGCGTCGCAACATTCGAATGATTCCCCCCTTTTATCACTTTAGGGACCAGTCGTTAATTATCGCTTGAGGGGGGGGGGAGGGGGGGTTCCGTCGGATTTTGTATGGCTCTGTAGCATTCTAATGATTCCCCCTCTTCTCATTGGCAGTGAGATTTCTATCTTCGTCTTCTAGAACTCTATTCTACTCTGCCCAATAGACAGCTGATCCTCTCACTTTCCTCTATAAAAACCATGTGATGCCCCCGAAAATTCTCCCCCTACCCCGTGATAAATAATTACTGATCCCTTTACTCATGGATGATTAAAAAGGCTGCCTTGGACGATTGTCTGATGCATCTGTATGTGCGCGCGATATTGACATTGGTTTATACCAATACAGTTATGCAACGTAAAGTTCATCAATGCTTTCGTTTTGTTTTCCTTAAATCTTTTAAAATATTTACACAGATCATATCATGGATCTCTCAAGTACTCGGGAAAAGGAAGAAATCAGTCACCTCTAAATCATTAATTGACTCAAGTTTCAATTCTTTTGTATAGGGAAAAAACAAACTTTGATTTGTATCTTTAAAATAAAATTGTTTTGAAATACTTCCAAACTTTGTCATTTTGAAATCATGAGCCCTCTCACAAATAACCATGAGAAACATTACTTTATCATAAACAACATTTAGCTCCCCTGAAGAGCAGGCGTAATTTTGGTGTACGAGTGCTCAGTACAGTCTCGGTGAAAATTATAGCTATGATTTTTACAGCTGCGGAAGGCTGGGAAAGAAAAAGAAATTTGCACCAAGGGGGTGAGTGACGGTCAAAGGGAAAGAAAGGGTGGGGCAATAGAAATTCGCCCTTCCCCTCCAACTCACCCTACGGCCACTCTAGCTCTAAATCAATCATGCCGGTCGAATAAACGATCGCGAGGTTGTAACATTTACTCGCCCTAATCAGACGCCTGCAGTGGAGGCTAGCTCTAAGTCTGACGACGATGAAGTCTAGAAGTTCGCTTGTTATCAAAAAGCTCTTTATTGCCAAGTATTTTGAAGTTCTTAAAGTCCATTTCAGAAAAATTAAATGCAGTCAACAAGAATCACAGCTTAAGTCCCAAAAGAAATGCTTGACAAACCTGCAAGCCACAAAAAGATGCCTTAGGACGCATGAAGAACAAAGGACAATTATGTAATAGCTGTTGATATGCCATAAATTTTTCATGTTCATTCTCGAAACAAGAGGCCCACAGAAGAACTGCAGAAAATATCTTAAACCCAACACTTACTCACCGTGTTGTGAGGCATCATTCATAGCCCAAGATATGCAGTAATGAGAGAGAAGTTGATGTAAAAGATCCACTTCATCAAGGAATTCTATTCTCTCTATTCTGGAAAGCAACACACACGTTAAGAAAAAGTATTAGAGTTGAACGGTTGATATAAAGTAATAAAAGGCAATAAACTATCAGACCGCGAGCACGATTAGCTATTTACTCACTAGCACCAATTGTAGCGGAGCTCGCAGCGCGCGTAGCGAGGCTCCATACTTATCAAAATGTTAGTAATCCTTATTACTACTCAGCATCGACACAGCGCTTGTTAGCTCAGTCGGTAGAGCAGTGGATGATAGTGACAGCAAAAGTGATAAGGATAATGATGTTGACGAGATGATAAAGCTAAAGATAATTATTCAATTTAATTTATCTTTCATGTCTCAACCCCGGCACAATTCCTATAGATATTTTCACGTGTTCACACTCACTATTCATTACTTTAGCTATTTACTCACTAGCACCAATTGTAGCGGAGCTCGCAGCGAAGCTCCATACTTATCAAAATGTTAGTAATCCTTAAGAGAGATGCCGAGTCTGGGAATCAAACTCGGCATCTCAACAGCTGTAGGAGGAAAGTGCTCTCGCAACGGAGCTGACACTGTTCCTACATAAACAAAAAGCTAATTCATCAAACTTGAAGATTCCACACACCTGGCTCTGTCGTCAGTTGGTAAACTGTTGTAAATACCCATCATGTCTAAGACTTCAGCTTCATTCCAGTTGTTCGACAAAAATCTTTGTTTCTGTTGAGGGGTAAAAGTTCAATGTATTATTATGCAAAGTTGCCATAGATTCCATAGACCATCTAAAAGCGGCGACTGTTTCACTTAAGAGTCACTAACCTTGACCCAAAAAGTAAAAGTGACTCACATGAGATTCGAGGTCTGGACAGGCATTTGCTCCCAGAAGCTCACAATTTCTGCCCTAAAAGACAAATATATCTAGATTCGTGCTTAGGTATTCCATCTGGTTTCTACAATCCGACCATTTATACTTTGTGTAGTACTTTAAAACACAAATGAAGGAAGGAAAAAGCACAGACGGCATAACCTTAGCTATGTGAGGTTGTGAACCCTCGCATAAGATACCATCCATTTAATTAAAATGGCTTCACTTCTGAGGTTTGGACTGAGAAAATGCATGGTTTTGCAAACAATTGTTTAGACTAACGACCCTCGAGAATCACCGAAAAACAGCGTGAAAAAGTTATGTGGCAGTTAGAACAAGAAAACGATCATTCTTACAGTATTCATTTAGCCCACAATTCTTATTCACACGGCATTTATTTACCCTAAGATTCTGGATCATAACTTGACCAAATCTGTTCTGCATATTCACCTGAAAGGAAATTACACCAAAACAGTCACACGGTTAACTCTTATACTCAATCACCAAGGTTCATCCTAGTTCCCATGGAAATAGGCCCTCTCGACTCTGTTTGAAAAAAATAAATGTTCAGATAAAAGTTTCGGCCAAATTAAAAATCATGCTTAGAACGCGTTTTGTTAACAACGGCTAAACTTTGTTTAAATAACCAGCCTCAAGAAGTATTGGTTCTTCTTCTGGATGGGACGCCTGTCTCTCGCGGGTTATCCTCTGCCTACCCCCTTCACTTCTTTAGCTTCCTCTGATTGTTTGCCTTGCGCGGATTTAAATCCCTTGGCAGAGCAAGACATTGTGAGAGAAAAGTGTAGAGTCTTGCCTATAAAGACAACGTAATGACGCTGACCAAGCCTTGTATCTGGACCTTTCGAACAGGAAACCAACGTGTTGATCTTTTAAGGTCTCCCATACAGCAAAATAATGAAAGTGCTTGTCCACATACTGTAACTTGAAGCTGGGGCTTCTCAGGGCTCTTTATACAAATTACAAATGCATAAATGAACAAATTATTATATCAAGGACGAAATCCTTTGATGGTCTCTTGAGCGCCGAGGTTTCCTTTTTTCCTTGTTTCATCGAGACTCTAAATTG
This sequence comes from Stylophora pistillata, assembly GCF_964205215.1. Classification (NCBI taxonomy): domain Eukaryota; kingdom Metazoa; phylum Cnidaria; class Anthozoa; order Scleractinia; family Pocilloporidae; genus Stylophora; species Stylophora pistillata. Next base: position 10,602,013 of record NC_142528.1, on the reverse strand, counting down.
CACTTACTTGTTCATAGTTTATAAACACAGCATTTTTAAAATTGGATCCAGCCCAATTAATGATGGCTGCTGAGTGTTCGGGTTCCATATAAATCAGGACACATTCTGTGATAAAAACTGTTGGAAGGCTACAGGAGAAAAATGGACACCCATGCCAGCGTTAGAAATGAACATTTTCAGATCGTTATATCAACATTGCTGCTGATCAACATACACATATGCAGCCCACGTCAAATCTAAAATTCTCGGAACTCAACTCTCTATTTAAGGTGCATCAGAAGTCCTTTGCTTCTATTTACAAGAGGGTCTTAGTTAACGTTAAAACAGCAAAAAATTAGCCATTAGGCGTAAGAATTGACAAATTTTAACCCCTGGTTAACCTTAAAAAATGTATTTTAACTGAAACGGAAACAAATCAACCGTGAGCTGTAAAAAGGCCAAACTTTTTAACGTTAGTCTTAAAAGCTAACAAGAACACGGCGTACACATCGTTTCCAAATCGGCCACAATGCTCAGGTAGAATTTAGTGCACCATAATCATCCAGTGGAACCATCCATGCGAGACAGTAGACAAGCTCCACAGAAGCAAGAAAAATTTTACTCAGGGTAGCTATTTGAAAACTGAAAATTCCACATTCCTTTAAGATATCATTCCTTTTGCATTTTTACCTTTTATCGATTCCTGTTTCTTTTAGTTTTTTTTCTAACGTATGGATTTCTCTCAGATCCACAGCTAGCAGATGGTAGTGTTTAGAATGAGCTTCATTACCATCTGCAATTCAATTAATAGTACCAACAGATAATACGAAAATGGCTGGTGTGAATTACAGACATAACAAAAAGGTCGGGGCACAGGCAGACAAACCTAAAATGGCTGCTAGGAATTAAAGACATGAGAAAAAGGTCAGGACACAGGCAGACCAAAAAAATAATATGAAAATGGAGGGTGTGAATTACAGACATGACAAAAAGGTCAGGGTACAGGTGAACCAAAAAAGTTCTCCTCCTCTTGCATATGATACAAAAAAAAAGGCGTTTAAAACAGCTTGGAGAGGCTTAATTTAGATAGTAAGTCCAAGATACATTGAAAATTTTTATTCAGTACTTTTCATTCGTAACCGCCATAAATTTTCTTTTAATTCTTTCGTATGTCCTACATGCCAACACCCTTAAAGAGCGGATTGCCTGTGGTTAAGGTTACTTTACTTTTTTTTTTAGAGAGGGAAGCGCAATAACCTGTTACAGTTTTTTAATCTGCCGCCCTCAACCCACCCATCCTACCCTAGGGGAGGACATCCATCACACTGTAATCTCGTGCGTGGGAAATTAACGTCTCCTACCCCTAACCCTGCAGGAGACGGGTAGGACCTATCTGAGAAGACTAGAATATCTAACCATTTCTTGATGTTATAGAAAGGCAGCATATTCTTCTCAATTATTTTAAGACCTTGAGTGTTGGTCCGGCCGGGGCTTGAACCCTCGACCTCCCGCACAAAAGTCCAGCGCTCAGTCCATTGAGCTAACTGGGAGGCGGTTTAAGGTTAGTTTCAATCTACTAGAAGAAATCGATACATTTTCACCTAAGTGTCAAACAAATCCTGAAGGCCAGGCATTCTTGGGTTTAAGTGGTTTTTTTGAGTGATCGATGAAAATGAAGGAAGTGTCATATTTTCTACTGCTGTGGTTGGTCGTTGTATAATTATCTTGCTTTTATGACAATCACTTGAAAGCGCTCAAATCTGGTGTGAAAGCCGGTAGTCTCTCAGCCTGCAGAGCAAGCGTAATTTTGGCGGGCGAGCGCTCAGTGTTTTCTTAGCGAAAATTATGCCCGCCATCTTTGAATTTAATGGAAGCGGAAGGCTGGGGAGAAAAAGAAATTTGTACCGAGGGTGTGAGCGATTGTAAGAAAATAAGAAGGGGGTGAGGGTGGGGGAATGAATATACTCTTCACTCCATCCCGTCCCCTCCCCCACACTACCGTCGACTCTATCTCCAAATCAGACATAGAACGATCGTGCGCTTCTTTTAACTCGCCCTGCAGGTTAGTAGTCTCTCGAATATGTAACTCGATAAAAATAGCTTCACAATCTTGTCATACATATCACCACTTCGTAAATAGGATTTTTCTTCTAAGTAAACCAGTTATATACCAAAGACAAGACCTACCAATTCTCAAGCCATCGTCTAGAGAAAATGCTTCTTGAAGTTTTCTTCTAGTCCTTAAGGGAAGACAACTCGGTATAAGAATTATAAACACACTGGAGCACCGGATTCCACATCATATGTAGTTATTTAGAGTCTAAAAGAAAAATATTACCAAAGGAAAAGTATTGCACTATTCTTAGAAGTTTTCTTTGCCTTTCACTTTCTACACAAGGAAACTTCTCTGTCCACCAAACACGTCAAGCCTCCATTAGTTTTACGGACCGATTAAATTTCCGGGTATAAAGGCCTCGTTCCTTGGAAAGGTTGGCTCATGTACTTCACAACCTTCCTAACCTGTGACGTACATCCATACTTGTTTGACTTACTCGAAAGTCTAGGAGCATTACCTCATTATCGGAATGGAGTAAGGAGAAACTTGCCAGACTAAACAATACTCTGTTGAAGGTTTGTTATGTCTGTTATGTTCTACGGTCAGATGGCAGAGGCTAACTTCTATGAAATAGCGTCGATTATAAATGACAGCTCTACGTTCTCTAACGGTTCATGATACGAGAAAAACGGACAGAGTTCAGTTCAGTGTGGTGGGATTCAGTTTACTTTCCTTACCCAGGGTTACTTTAGTAGCTACAGCAACAAGGGAACGAGTGTTTTTGAAAGCCAGTTTCCTGCTCTGTTGTTTAAAAGAATTTAGACCTTGGACATAAGAGCAATAAACTGTTGAAAGTCATTTGAAACCTAACTGATTTACAAAGCTCGCGCCTCCAAACCTATGCCCCTCAAAAACTTTACCACCAGGATGTTGTGAACAAACATATAATACTGCTTTTCACCTTCCTAAAGGTAAAGTGAAAAATTATCTTGACGCAAAATTAAGCCGAAGCTGTTCACTGCCGAAGGAGCAAATGCTAAGCACACCGGTAAAGTGTTTGAATTGTGTCGGTGATGCTTCGGTTGAGTGTAGGACGACATGCCGCTGATGCGACCGCAGCCGAAGGCTGTCGGTATCGTGTCGATAGAGTATCAGCCGATGCGTTTTTGGCGTCGGAAGTGCGTTGGTAATACGTCGGTAGAGTTTTGACTAATGCACTGTTTTGTGGGGTAGCAGGAAGGGTGTTGGTAATGTGTCAGTAGAATGTAAGCTAACGCGTTGCAGTTGTTGGTAAAAAGTCAGTAGAGTGTTGGCCAATTCGCTTCAAGTGTGAGCGCGTTCGGCAAGAAGTCGCTAAGTTGTCAGCCGACGCGTTGCTACCATCAGGGGCGTGACGGTAATACTTCGGTAATGTGTCAGCGGACGCACTGTTGGTCTCCACAATCAATGCAAAGAAAATGCAGAATTACTTGGCCGATGTGTTCATTGGACCAAATTCTTCACCTTCCCACAAAAGCCACAATATTATATAGTACTCTAATACAAATACTGGCTTTAAACCAGGATGAGGAAACCATAGTATTTGATCGTGGGCTCGTATTCAAACTTGCCTTATACTGTAGCACTTTCTACTTGTCACACTCGCAAAATCTACTTCAACAAACAGCTTGGGTGCTAAGTTTTCCTCCTTTAAGAGATCCAAATTATACACATTACTAAAAACACTACCTCAAGTGACAATAGCAATTGCAATGGAGTAATAGAAGCAATTGCAATTATAGTGTACTAATTTACACAGGTGTTCGTCATTAACAAGTCCAGATTGTTGTATCACGGGTTCTTCAGTAAGAGAAAAGTTAACAGAGCTCTCTAAAGACGCGGCTTATCGATCAAAAATTTTAAACCACAGTTGTGTCGGAAGCGCTGAGAGAAAACAAAAATAATCAAAGATCGAATTTAAGCGACCTATGCCATAATTTAAGCGGTAATATGCCAAAAAGTGCCATAGGGGCTCATTTTGTTAACTTGATAAGCCACCCAATGTTGTATGCGACAAACATTACGTCGAACAAATATTTCATCGTTTAGCCAGGGCTCTGAGTTCTCCTCCATGGGCTGATATAATATTTTGAGTCTTAACAAATATATATGTTTGAATGCAATAGAAATGTAAGCAGAACATAAGAATGGAAAGGGAAAAAATGGCAAAAACAATAACACACAACAAACACTCTTTCATTTTATTCAAATGATCACAGTCAAAACCTTATTAAGCTCCTACCTGTTGAACATACAACTCTTTTTGGCAACAATGGAAACATCACAGCTGTTCAGCAGTTTGACTGCTGACATTTACATTTAGAGTTCACTTTCAATTCACAAATTTAAATTCTTATGATCATTGAGCCATGGTTTCAACATGAGTACAAATGTTAAGATCTTCTGAACCTCAAGCAAAATTTTCGTATCTACACATCCACCTTTATCAATAAAGTGAGATGTTGGCTTACTCATGGGGAGAATTTTGTCCTGAAAAATCTCAGGACAGACCTTAACCAAACCCAAGATCTGAACAACTGGGACAGAACTCATTATAATTAGAAACAAATTAAAACTTGTTTAGAGGAACATTATTTGCATCTCCTTCTATGAATGAACCAAAACTTACCAAAATTAATATTACTCACCTTTAAGAGCCAAAAGAGGGAATCAAATCCTGCTCCGAGATTAATAACTTGACAGTTACATTCTGTTTTAGCAAGAAACTGGTTCAGCAGAGTGCGCATACCTTTGACACGAGCATAGTAACCTGCACAGAGGCAATAGACTCCACTTAAAACTTGCATGCAATAATTTAATACATGTAAGTTAATCATACAATTATATTTTTAAAACTAACTACTGACAAACTTGCAGTTTTGTTCAAAGATGGCAAAGATGAATTAAATTCAAGGTGCTCAAATTTCTCATACCAGTGGTAAATGAAAGCTGATTTTTGAAAAGTTTCATGAAAAGGTGAGATCTTCATGAACCTTGCAGTCCATAGCTGCCTTCCCTAGGCACATCTCTTGTGTTTGCAGTTTTTGCTTTTGTGTCTGGGGGTTTTGTAAGTGCCTTGAAGTGTCACACGATGGAGCCATGCAAATGAAGAGAGATAAGAGATTTGTGACAGAAACCAGTAACACCTTTTCCCACTTGCAGCTTTGCTGTGTTATGGTTTGGTGCACACCCACAAAACCAACAACTGCACAGGCCACAGCCTGAAGTGAATAAGAGAATTGCTATTTCCACTTGAAGGGATGCTAGTCCATGGCAAATTAGCTCAGTGAATTTCTTCAAATTTCTTTGACAGCTCACCAGTACCCATTTAAACCCCTGGATAAAAATACACTGTGAGAGTAAAGTCTCTAACCCATGAACACAGCACAGAGACCTTAGCCAAGGTCATACCATGAACCACTAAATGTCTGCTATGTTATAAAGTTACCTCTGTTTATTTCTGGAGTCTTTCTGTCTCCTAGTTTGGCAAAGTGTTGAATATAATTGTCTGACCAGTAACCCAACTGGACAGCAAACCTAAAATCAATCATGACAAACAAGCAAGGGTGAAATTGTAGCAATTTCATTAAGAAATAAACTAATAATAAAATGAAAGAAGTTTTTAGCCAGAACTTCAGCCAAAAAATTTGGAATGATATTAAATCATAACCATATGGTAACTTAACACCAGAAGGCAGCGTGGTCAAGTGGTCAGCGTGTCGGACCTGCGATCTGCCGCTCCTGGGTTCAAGTCCCGCCCTGGCCACTACCTGGATTTGTTTCACGGTAGCCCCGAGTTTCAAATCCTCGGCCATGCTTGTAATATAGCTAACTGGTTTGCCTTCGGCCAGTTGGGATTCTTAATAATGTTATTTTCAATTTGAATTATTTGTTTCAGTTGTTTGGTGGAAAACCTGTAAACTAGCCTCTAGCTAAGTGTTTCTCCACGTTAAAAACTGTTTATTATGATTATTATTTACAGGAGACCCTTTTCTCCGAGTGGGGGTCAGTCAGGGGTTAAGCAGGAGGAGAGGTAATACCCCTAGTTCCTGCAAAAGTGCTGGCTCATACTCCCTCAGGTGTTGCAGAAATGAAGACCAAAAACCAAAGATCAATTACTGATGGGTCTTCAGTCTTCAAGTTTAGGTTGTTGTTCCTGAAGTACCCCCCCCATTCACAACATGTTTGTCAATAGTATAAGGATAGCAAGCAAAGATGGTAAGCGCCTCACTTTTTAGTGTTCATGTTAAGGATTATCAAATCTCAACCCTTCTAACAAGGTTAACGTGGGTATTGACATGGATTAACCTGCAAAGGGGGAGCTAACCCAGCTTGACTACTTCTCCATGCAAACATTTGCAAGTACTTGACCCGCCTGCAAAGGTTACCCTTGGTGGGGACTCAATTCAGGTTATCAAGTAGTCCGGGGTTGTCTAGAGACACCCTGAGTTACTGGCTGTGTATCTCAGTTTGAAGACAGACACAAGGCAATCTATTTTCAAAAACTTTCTTTGATGAGTCTTAAAATGAGAGCTAACGGTTTAGCGATCTGATATCAGCTTCCAAAATAACAAAGCTGAGCAAACGAAAGTGGAATGATCGAGCGGACAATGTACCCCTTCCTTTCCATTAGGGCCTCTGATCGTAACACTCAAAAGCCTCAGTAAACTTTTCATTCCACATGTCCCATGAAAAACTGAATTCCCAAAGGCCGTCAGCTGAACTATAAAATTAATAAGTTTCATATCAGGAAATAACTAAGCTCGCCTGATAATTTGTGTTGAGTAGCCTTCGTTTCCCTTCTGATTAAATACAACGTTTAGAGAACTTGTTCTTTCCTACCTCTTACAAGTCGTAGCATCGTCATTTGTGGAAATCACAGCCTCATCCTGTGACATTCTTTACTCACGCAAACATTTACCTTCTACGACAGACCTCCACTTATTTCAAACAGGCCGCCATGTTTACTTGCGTCGCGAATTGCATTCTGGGCTATTTCCTCGTTTGGAAAAAAAAAAAAGGAGATAGAAAGAACGAAAGTAAGTAAGAAAGAAAGAACATGGGAAGAAGAAAATCGACGTCATTTGTTCCGAAATTGAAAAGATTTGTAATATTTCATTATCCCCTGGTCTTCCATTTTCATTTCGTTTCTCATTTGAATACCTGACCAAAAAAATTGGCGAATTTTAGCCTAGGTTTCTGTGTTTATGGCTTGGAAGTCTAGGGCAATGTTTTCTTTTGGGAAGGGGGGGGGGGGGGAAGAATTACATGATTTTCAGGGGGAACAGAGGGGGTTCAGTCGATGCCAACTGAGTCTAAAAGATTGACTGCTAATTAACTACCAGTGAGGGAGGACCCTCGGATCCTTGGGGATACCTAATGACTAGTCCCTTAGAAGTGGTTACTACACGCGAAAGGGTCAGTGATTCGATTGGTTCCTATGTTCTCTTTTTCCCCAAGAAAATCAGACAGAGGGGTGTTTGAGATAGGGAAGACAGTGACACCCAACTCATATCAATTTTTTTATTTGATTCAGATGAAACTTTGCACAATCTTTTCAGTGGTAGAATTGACAAGCAAGCAAACCTCTTACACTCACTTTATCATTGAAATTAACTACAAAAATCAGTGGTGGAGGCTAAAAGAGATTACAAGCACTTAAAATGGCCTCACTTTTATCTGTTAAATTTCATAAGAGAACAAAAGCAGGAGCCTCTGCAGAATAAGCCATTAAGGGTGTTGTATTTATCGTCTAGGGCCTGAGAGCAATGTTATTTGTTTTCTGTAGAAAACATAAATATCAAATTTGGCCTATTATGTGTAGTTTAAAATTAAGCTTGCAGACTCCAGGATAGCAGCAATAATTTAAGTTACAAAATGTAAGATTATTTGTTCAAGCCAAATACTCATCTAGATAGAATTCTTTTTTTTTTCTACTGAAAATGTAGCATAAAGTGAATAATGAAAGTCCTTCACACATAAACCACTTTTTAACCACCAGTCAAGCTGACCTGACATAATTTATCACCAAGACCGTGCTCTGAAAAGTTTCACTTGAATATTTTAATCCATTTTCAAGGTTATGATCACCCAAGTCACTTAAAACTTAGTATGTAACACACGTATCTGTTTACATATCACTCGCCACAATGAGCAAACAAAATAATATTCATGTCATCATCTGGTAACCAGACAACAACTTATTTTTCTTACAAATGATAGAATAACAGGATTAATAATGACTGTCTCCTAATCATGCTAAGGAGTTCACTCTGTGGTGAAGGATGTCCATGTGAAAGAGCAAAGGAGCTTGGAACTAAATTAGAAAGGCAAGGTCTGCCTAAGGGTGATACTAAATGAGCACACTCATAAAGTCTAATTGAGAAATTCCACTTAAAAGGCAGTCTGGAATAAATGTGGTGAAAATGCTTGCTACAATGTATGTCAAGCAATTACCCAAAAATGACATACCCTAGTGGCTTAAAATGAAGTGTTTTCTCTGAGGTGCATAAAGTAAAGCCTGAAGAGACTTTTGATGCAAAATCTACTTCTCTCTCTGTTTCACAAGGATCACATGACAACTTAGCATGAGAATGTGGCCCTCCATCAGAAGTCAGATAAGCTTTTTTTTCATGTACCTCTTCTTTTCTATCACAAAAACTAATGTAACAAAAGAATTGATGAATATAACGCCTTACAGGTGTCCAAGTTCATTTCACATGACAAGTCCCCACTCATATTTTCTTATGTATCAAACAATGACAAGAAGCTCACTCAGTCAATTTATGATATTCAGTACCCTTAATGCAGCCAGTCCTTAATCTTATTTCAAAATGAAACTTTTGCCAAAGATATGATATTAATAATAAATAATTGTTTCAATGGGATTGAAAGTGGGAAGATAAAGCCTTACTAGTATCTTGAAAATGGTTTAGCTCTTAATTAATACACAAATCATTTTTCAATGATTCTCTCACTTTAAAAGATGAATGAAAACCTATAACTACCAATCATTCACTGAAATGGAGGTAAGTAGTGGTGGAAATATTCTCCACTTTCACAGACACTAAGGTGAGTACTTGTCGTAGTATATACCATACTGTAACCAAAAAGTAGTTTACTTTGATCAATAAACCCAAAAATGGTCAAAAATTATACTCAGAAACCTTGACTTTGTCTCTTTGGCTGCTTGGATAGTACTTGCTAATTACATCTGCACTGGCCAATCAGCACATGCAAAAAGCACTCTTCACCTGTGTGATATATACTAATTATAATTACTGTTTCCTTTTTAAATTCATTTTGGAGTAGACATTATAGTACATATCTTTGGCAAATAGTTTGTTTGCTTGAAATAAGATTAACCTTTGGAAGCAGCCACCAAGGTTAAAAAGTATCTATTAGAATATATAGTATGTTTATGTTACATGTGCATTGTTTATTTTAAAAAATATAAAAAGCTTCCTCTTTAATTACACCTCAACAACTACCAAGATCACTTTGATTAAAGAAATACTGCAAACAGAATCAAATTGCAGAATTCGAATTGGTTGATACATAAGCACACCTTAATATGAGATCAAAACATGCTATGGAAAAACAAATGCAGCCCTCTTTGGACAAAAAAAACTGCTGTTACCAGTCCAAACAGCCTGCAAGCAAGCTCTCATAGGCACAAGTGCATCAACCAGTAAGCAAACCAACAAAAAATCCTGGGCCCATCTCTCAAAACCATGTTTTAAAATAGACATTTAAAGGATAGGAAAGGAGGTTCTGGCACCAAAACCAGTCCTTATTGTTTCTTTAGCTGATAGTTTTAATGTATCATTTTCAAAACGTTTGAAATTTCCACATTGAATGAAAACAGAACAGCTTTACAGGCCTGTTAAGTGACCGGGACTTTTGAGAAATGGGCCCCTGGACCAATGTCTATATCTGAGCAACTGCACACCTAACCCTTCCTTAATCCAACAACAGTGAAATGATAACAAGTTAGGGGAGGGGTAGGTGGACAGTTTATCAGAAAATGGCATTGATCCATAAATCTTTTGTCTGACCCATTGTTAACCACTGGTACTTCAATTGCTGACCTAACTTGACTCTCGTGGTTTCACCAATATTGTACTGCAATACTCATGAGAACCTGCTCAGAGGCTAGTCTTGATAACTTAATTGTTGGATTCTCCTATTAAATTAATTTGAATTGAACAATTCATATACAACACCCCAATCATTACACACAAACACCAGTTGATTATGAGAAAATTTGACTCTTCAAATGCAATTCTTTTTGCTTCCTCAACCTTTGATTTGGAAAACCAGGATGCTCATTCAACCCTGATATCTAGAAAAAACTAATCAAAACTTTTCAGTGAATTAAACATCTATGAAGGGAGTTCTCAAATTGTTATAAAAAGCTATTCCTTTTGCAGACTCCCTCGACACCAAAAACCATCAAATGAACCACAACAACTAAAGGTTTCCATTTCTGTTACAGCTGGGGGTTTGAATAAATTTTTCTGAAAGTAGCTGCCAATGGTATAATAGATAGCCAAACAAGAGAGCTACTCGCAGGCTTCACAGCAGGGGTAGTAAGCAGCTTTTACAAAAAAACCTTAGTGGGCTGGGTGGATAGAAATGCTTGGCTTATGCAACTTAGCCAGAAATAGGACTGCGATGAAGGTTAGTATTTGGAAATCCTGATTTTATCTTAAGGGTTACATGAACTGCAGTTATGGAAATTTTTCTTTAAATTTCAGCTGTGAATGTGCTCCATTTTCCAAATCAAAGGTTGAACAGTCAAAAAGATTTTGCAGCACCTTACCAAATTTGTCCACAATAAATGTATTGGCAACACCTCTCCAGATTTATTTGGCAGGATTAAGTCTTTAAAAATAAATACTCCAAGGTATTGGGAATCTTTAATGACTGTAATTAGCAACTTGCTTTCATACAGTATCACTGTAATTAAATATTCTTAAATGTCTCACCATTTTAGATATGGAATCTTTTTTGTGCTAATGCAATCTTAATCTATGTTACAATAAAATGCTTTGACAGCAATACAAAATATCTGTACAAATTGAACACACAAATTCTACTCTGAATTTAAAACTGGATTGAATTTTCATGCAACTTAATATTAAAATTGATTTTTGACCTCCACCTTGAAATTCACCTCAGGAATTGGAATTCAAAGGGAGTACAAAAAACCAAACTCCGTCTGGTTAATTGAGCTGTTTTTCAAAACTTCTTGCTTTGATTTCATTGTTTTTTTTTGGCAACACTTGCATCAACACTGACCAGAATTGCTCAGAATGTTGTGAAAAGCAGCTCTTCTTCACAGCACAGTCAGATTTAGTACTCTCTCACATATTTCTTCTATTACACCTGAACCTTAACCAGTCCCTGCATCCCTGGTGTTTGGTAACTGCTCTTGGGAATTCTGCTTGGCCTGAAATTATAAGATAGCATAATAAGACACATAAAAAAAGAAGACAAAAAGAAGAGGAACAAAAACTCATTTTCACTCATTCTGGACAAAACAAGTTTTACCAACCCAGACCGGGAAAAATGTTATGTTTCTTGTTTGAGTTAGTAAACTTAAAATTATCAGTGTGATGAGTGATTACCTTGGTGACTCTGAGGGGCTGTTAGACCCAGTTGATCCTCTTGGATTTCGAGGTTGATCTTTCACAAAGTTTCGACATGAGGCCAGTTTAGATTCAAGGGCCTAATTTACAGGAGAGAGCAAAGTAATATTAGTTCAGTAGAAATGAAATAAAAGGAAGTATGTACCAACAAGTAAAGCTGACAAATTTCATTAAGACTGCTATGTGTTCCTTCCCAGAGTCAAAATACATGTAACTGACTTACCCCAACTTTTCTCAACAGATCACCCACAATGTTCAGTGCAGATATTCGTGCAGATGGAGTCAGCGGTGAAGTGCCATACCCTGTATGAAGTGGTGATGTTCCTATTGAAGCAGTTGTAGCAGGGAAATCTGCTGTCTGGCTTGTAGTTTCTGCTTTCAGTGGAGATCCCTCTATTTTAAATGGCTCTTTATTTTCTTTGTTGCTATCTTTGTCTTTGCTAAATTCTAATCCTTCTCCAGGTTTTTTTCTCTCTTTTTCTTTCACTGCAAGTTCTTGTCGAAGATCTGTGCACAAAAACCACCATTTCGCAACCAGAATTAATTCACAGAACACAGATAATTTTGGTTACTTTTTAATGGACTTTTCTTTAATTGCTAACAAAATGATGGAACATTTTCTTTTTTCGTTATTTAAAGGAAAACAAACTTTGCAAAATAAAATTTTGCAATTTAGGGAAACTGAAACTCTAACTTAGGCATTTTCTCCAGGCTATAATGAGCCCATTTATAAGAAACCTGGTTAATGAGATCAGGGGTTCTCTTGAACATGTCTATAAGGTCAAGAATCGTGCCCCAGGCAAAATCTAGAAGTTAAGAAATGTTATTTTTCATCTCAAGTGGGAAACTTCTTTCTAGAAGACAGTTTTGTACAGCTGTACTCTAGTGCCTTCACAGAAAACTGCAGAGTATGTTGAGTTAGTATGTCAGTTTTTGGAAAACCATCGGGTTTCAGAGCACTTTTCATCTGTTGGTGTTAACCAAATACATCAAGGAATGCACTTAAATTCCTAAGCCTTGTTGATTATCTTAAGCTTCCATGACCCTTGGATTTGTAACCAGTAATATTCTCCTTCAAACCTTCACTTGGGAAAAACCTTCTGCTATTTGAGTATCAAGTTTAATATAGATGACACGTTCATATCCAACAGTATCCTTGCCAAAATAAACAACACAATATTCAAGAGCATCCAATATCAATATTTGGGTTTGTTTAGCAACATAGTGATATAATTATTTCAACAACTTAATGATGCTTAAAATAGTCGATTACAATATAATATGGAGTACATAAATTCTTGAAAAGCAGCAAGAGTGGTTAACACACTATGCTAAAGGAACAGAGAAATGAATTTACAAACACAAACACTTCTAGAAATTAAGCATTTCATGCATGAAAACATTTGCTCCTTAAAGTGAACAATGTGTGCCTAAATGACCACTTGAGCTTGGTAAAACAGTCTTGACAACAATACAGCAACACGGCTGTGATAATTATATTGAAAATGCTTTCTTACCTCTTGCTTCATCTTTCAGTCTTTGTACTGATTCTTGGAGTGTCTCTTTTTCATCTAACTCATTTTCAAGAATAGCATTTCTTTCTATGGCCTGCAAGACAAGAACACAAAAATCTCCTATTAGTATTACTCAAAAGGATCATAGACTCCTCTACAATGAACCATGAATGAAGTTTTGGTCACTCCACAGTTTGTACAAGTTTAATATTTTTAATAACCATTTCGTGACAATTAATTCTCTATCTAAGGTGAATACAACCATCACTGGTAATAAAACTGTCATTAGATTACTATTATAATAATAATTTCAACCTTGGTGCTACAGTGGTTACCTGGTTTAGCTTCTGTTCAAAGTCTTCCAGTGAGCACACTGTCGCCCTGAAACGATATAAAAGAGCACCTTAGTAAATATATTTTAACAATATAATAATGAATACCTGATAACCAGACATATTTGCAGAATGATACAAAAATGCTAGCTATTTGGCAGCGCATATCCACAGGATAATCTTGTTTTCTTAAGTTTCCAATACAGGAAACTATGGGTGATAAGAGAATTCTCTGGCTCTACTGCAGATTTCTCCAGCAAAATGTTGATGGCATCAGCTAATCTTATTTAGCTTAGAAAATATTCTCTTGTATCCTGTTGCTTTGGTTTTTTCTCAAGCTACCACATTTCTTACTGCGAAACCTTGTCAAGAACATAACTATCGAGTCAGTCAGAGAGAAACACAGTTACAACAAGTTCTGAGACCATTTTGCAATAAGCAAAGGAGGACCGAGGAAAGAATCACTCAAACTAAACCTAAAAACCGAGAAAAACAATTAAGCGAGTTGGTATGAAAAAACCATTCCTCCCATTCAGAATTTCTCACACATACATTAGAGATTGAATTTTAGCCTTCATTGCAATTTCCACCAGTTTGGTTCACAAACAGATGTCACAGCAGACCTTTTTTGCATGGGGCCTACATTGCCTATTTATAATAACCTTGATTGTACACCACAGGCATATCTTATCCATAAAAGGAAGAAGATATATAAACTGAAACCAATTTGAAACTCAATCCTTCACTTGTGAGGAAAGAAAACCAAAAACTTTTTGTATAGAAACTAATCAATAATATGTAACCAAATTGTGAGAAATTTCAGAGAAATTGTTACAACTAACTACACTTGTTTGAAACAGAAGTTTATTTACTAAAACAAAGTATTGTGATTCATGTCTTCATAGTTATCAATCATGAAAATGGTCTTCAAAACAAACAATGTTAAAAAACCAGAAAGAATTAATGTCACCTATGTTTCAAAATGGTTAAGAACCACATCAAAGAACATAGCAAAAGTCCAGCTCATTCATAACATTGTGGATAAGCCATGATCAAAGAGAGATTAAATTAAAAATGCAAAATTTACGCGTCAGCATGGTGCCAATTTATTTTAACCCTACAGGTGTTCACTGTTTCTCTGAGGGCAACAAGCTACATTCTCCTAAATAAGAAATCTTTATCTCTAGGGACTAAAACAAGAACAGTTCACAAATGCAGGTATATAATAATTTTGTAATCACATCTTACTGTTTTCTTAAAGACAATGTTTTCATTTTATCATTATTTTCACACCATTAATTAGGAACTACAAAAGCCTGCATCTTGCCCTGAATACTTTTCTCCAAGATACACTAGGAATCATTCTTTCGGCAAAACAAAGGAGAATTGATAGAATGTAAATATTGGTTTACCCTGCTGGGTTTGACATTTTGTAAAAGTTTACCTAATTACGGTTATATTTCCACTCATAATACTAGGTCCAACATTAATTAAAAAAGCCAAAAAACAGAGTGAGAGAGAAAAACGAAGGGAGTGAAAAGGGTAATAAAACCCCAATAAACACGACAAAATTCCTTTGTAATTCAATGACATACAATTAACATAATATTTTAATCCTCCAACTAATGTAAAGCAGCATTTAACAAGCGACCTCTCTGTTATTGAGCAACCATCTCCTTGTGTTGAACTAGCAAAAACTCCCTTTAAAGTGGTAGTTCACAAAAGTAAGCGTCATATTTTTGAGTGCAATCGATAAAATAAAATCGCAAGTGCCCTAAGCTTATTGCATGGCAACAGAAACTGATACGGGGATTATTTCCCCGACCCTTGTCCCGTCGCTTCAATTTGTCGCATGCCACAAATGTATGTGCCGTACTTTCAAACACAAATTTTAACCGATAATATTTGAATAAGTTAAGTTGCGACATGTAAAAGCACCATGTCTATCAAAAAGTGATTTAATCTGTGGGCGACTACATAGATTACTAAACGCTAGCCAGTATAAAAATATTGCAGCCGAGTAAATTTGCGCAACTTACATTGGACAACATCAAATGCCAGTCAAGGGGGGCCAAAAAATATCATAAGGTCGTAATGAAATATGGGAAAATGATCAAAACTATGGTATAAATGTTGTTGTCAGCTATGTCCCAAAAACCAGCCAAATATTAACTTTACATTTCTTCTCTACAGACCTTTTCGCTCTTTCCAGATCGTCATTCGCCTGCTCGAGTTCCCGAACGTATTTTTGAACTTCTTCTCGAACAGCTTTCAGCTGCGCTACTTCATCTTGAAGCGCTGATATCGTGAGGTAGGATTCATTCTGGCTTGCATCTAGTCTCGCCTAAAACACGATCAAACAAAAAGTTAACGTCACATCCCGAACAGCCCAATGCAACAATCGACAACTCGGAAGACAAGATGGCCGGTGTACGCGAAGCAACTCTTGCATTATTTACAATGTTCCATTAACCAACAGACAAACTGGCGATACGCGAGTTACGCCATTAAATAGAATATTCTTTCCTTTACCTTTAAGCTTTCATTCTCCGTTTCTAGTCGTGTCTTTGCTGACAGAAGTTCCCGCTGTCTAGCTTCTGCTTGCTCTAACTGCGTTTCCAATTCTGCTTCTAATTCACGACTACCTTCTTGAAACTCGTCGAGTTCATCCCTTGCTTCTTGCAACCTTTCAACCAAAAGAAACGTCGAATTTGAATCTTCTATCATTTTTCTACTAAATCGTATGAATGTCAACGAAAGACAAGGCCTTCAAAACACTCACTTTCGCTCCAAATCCTCTGCCACTTGCTTCCAGTAAGTCGCCTCTTCCTTCGGATCGGCGAATTCCAATTCCTTATCGGCCGTAGAAATACTCATTCCCGGCTGTCGCATATGGACGGTAAGATGTTTTCGCCTCGAAATAAATTAAGAATTTAGCCTTCTACTAATCTATGGCAAGATGAAGGAGAAAACGGGCTCAAATAAGCCAAGATTTGCTTCACGTCTCGAAACCTCACAACGAAATTATCAACATGCAAACCGTTCCTCCTGATGACGTCAACTCGAGTGATTTGATAAAGGATTGTGGGATAGATAGGACGAAATCTGATAAAATGCCGCGCGTGGTTTCACGGTTTCTCATGATTGAATCATAGTACGTGTTTTATGGGTTATTGAATTTACCAATCAAACACAACAAGTAAATGTTCCTGCTTGATCGAATACCAACCATTCCGTGGAGCATGGCGTAAAACAAATGCTTGGCCGGTCATTGTGAATGCTCTTGGTTAAATATTCTCGGTCGGTCAATTGGTCAGCACTTGATTAATTTCGTTTCGAGAATATCAATTAAAATGAAAATATTAATACTTTCAAATAATTCCCCTTGTAAGCTTACAATGGCAACCAGCTCAAAATTTTGCTTCAAAGCTATTTTGATGAACCAAGTATTTGAAACCGGCGGCGGCATTTTCGATTACGTAACTACAAAATTTTCAAAGTTGCGTGGAGGCAAAAGAGAACTCCTTGTGAAACTGACTCGATTTCCAAGGAACATTTATTATTATAGCAGTACGGAGTTGGGTATCAAACCGCTGCGATTAGAAAGCTTTAATTTAGGAAACATTAGAAACTCATCCACTCCAAATTAGGGAGGGTGTATGTGATTTATTCGAAGGGTCACCGTAGCTTGTCTATCTTGAAAGAACTGAACCAGAACCGAGCATCTCAACCGCGACCGGACATAATTATCCTTCGCGCCCTGTAATTTAGAAAACCACTTCAAGAAATATGCAACAGCACGGATAACCTACGATCAGGCGTTCTTTTTTTCCCGAGCGCGAAAGTGTGCGGGCGCAAGAGCCGGCTGCTCTTTCGTGCTCAAAAGAAAAGAACGCCCGATCGCAAGTTCTTGAAATCTGGTCACGCGAACAAGTTTCGCAGCGTGCAAATTGGCACGGGTTTTTATCAAAGCACGGTGTTTGCGTGACTAAGATATGGGTCAGTGATAAAATATTGCTTCGATTTTTTTCTCTTCTTCACATGTATTTGTTTAGTGCAATTGCGTTTGTCGTGGTTACCACAAGATCGATACTCACCGGAACACTCAAGGGCGTAAAGAGTCAGACTTTCGAATCGAGTATTGAGAAATATAAGAGGAAGTGTTCATGGGCCAGTATGCGGAACTGTAATTTACTGCTAATTTTCCTGTTGATTTTAGTAATTGTTTACCAAATTTGAAAAAAAAAATCTGGCAAATATGATTTTCGGAAGAATTAGTTCGTCCGACTTCCTTGTTAGCTTAATCAATTCTTCGAGGAAACTACCGCTCTAAGTTGAATGGCTTTCGGTGCATAATTTGAGCGTCTCTGGCTTTTTATGAAACTCTGTTCAGTACCACATCGTTAGTTAGAATTACTCGAATGCGTTGGTAGCGAGGAATGCCGAGACTGGTTCTTAATCAAAACGATAAGAGCCTTGTTCAGTTCTTAACTTTTGCCATTAAACTAATTGAAAACATGATTCAAGTCGGAAAATTTGTCTTGGAAGTAATTAACATCTGAAAGACAGGCTAATTTTAGCGCGTTTGATCGTAAGAGTTTCTGAAATTAGGACCGGGGGTGATCCCATATTAGCTTCTTGAAAAATACCACCTGAAATATCGCAATATCCAACCAAGAATCGGGTCCTTTTATTTGCGTTTTGTTTGTTGCGCATTATCGTCAATGTCCACATCTTGTAAAAGTTTCGAAACTTGGTTCCTAGAAACTTCCCCAAGAGCTAGGTTTCGTTATGTGTTCTATTTACTGGGTAACTTCGTTGTATGAACAGTCCAAAGGAAGACATATTTCAAGTATTATTTGGATTGCTTAATTACAACCAGTGAAAGGAATCTGAAAACCGTGAGTATGTTCTTCCGAACGGAAGACTATTTTTGGTTTTTACGTGAGATAACTTCTTGAAATCCCACTGAAAATGCGAAGCAAAATATCCCGGAAGTTGATCTGCACGTCGTGTCTCCAGACGATCGCCTTCGAAGTCTAATCGGCATGGACCCACGGATTGCAAAATTATTCGCTGTGAAGGAGGGCTAACGCTCGAAACGTCAGCTTTTTAACTCTTTAAGGTGACCGATTTACAATTTCAACTTAGTTGATGTAACCAAATGAACTTGTTACCCCCACCGACGCAGCATCACAGTTTCTTTAGAAACTTACCCCCTTTTTGCAAAACTATAGTCATGCAAAATCAGTTTTAGTTAAACTTAAAGACCAAAGTGAATTGCCTTCAATAGCCCACCGCCTTAGGTCTGTGCCAGCTTTCAGACCTTCGAAAAATTTACTTCTTCAAATAATGCTTCCATAACAACCCGCGCTCTTCTGTTATTATCTAACCGGCCTCAAGTAAGAGCGAAAAACATTTTACCTGTGAGATATTATGGGTGAAAAACGTTCCCGTAATTCGTAGTTTTTCCCGTTTCTAATTCGAGGACTTTTTGCGCGTTAATTCAACTGCAGTTAGCTGTGTCTGGAAATCGTGTGTAAATGATGTTCAAGAAGAAAGACTGTCAATTTCAGCGAAATGAGGAGTAAATCTCAAACGAAGAAGTGTACAGGCTAAGCTTGAATCGGACGTATAAGCACGCATTGGAGTCGGATTCTGGCAAAAAACCGCAACGTTCAATTTGTTTTGCAGTTAAAAGGATACTTGAAATTCAGGCAGCAATATTCCTTCGTTTGCCAAGTGAAGATTTAATTAAGGAAAACACTAAATTTTGGAGAGGATGGCGCGTACCTGAAGAGGGTGCTTTTTCTTTCAGCTGTAGTAACACTACCCACCAGCTGGTCAAATTAGAACTTATCTTTTATTAGTGTTTGGACTTTGTCAGGGAAAGGAACCTACCGGTCACTATTTATCGTGGTTTTCTGAGGCAACAGAGGAGGGATCAGTCGTCGCTGACAGAGTATCTAGTGGGACTACAATCGAACCTGTATTTAGCGGTACCGTATTAATTAAGCGATCACCCTGTATAAAGCATTTAATCGCCAAAGTCCAGAATTTTGTTTCTCCTTGATCACTGTAAATTTCACCCCTATAATGCGGTCATCTGCGGTCGCAGTCACCTTTTACTTAGTCCCCACGGCCTGTTCTTGTTGTCCTCCAACTGTGTTGAGCGGTTAATGCCGGAAAGCGAGACCACTCTAACGAAACTAGGAATAACCTTTTAAGCAATTTTAATCCATCTCAGTTCTCTCCACAAAATTAAAGTGATTTGCATGTTCAGTGTAGCGCGTAGTAGAGAAGTAGAATTAATTATCGTAATTACGAATTCGCCTCGACTACGCGCGGTGGGAAAATCAGGTCATGTGACTTATAATTTAAAATGAACAATTTATGCTGTAACAACATTCGAAGCTGGTCATCAACGGTCATAAAAGCGCAAACATCAAGATAAAGCATCGAGATAGCGAATCAAGGGAACTGACTACGCAGAAACACAAATTGTAAGTTACGAAACCGTTTATCATTTCGACTAAGAATATTGTAGATAATAATGTATCCCGAGATTATTTAATTTTCAGTTGACTACGACGTAACCACGGATGTAACGAGCCGTGTCTTACTTTAGTACAAATAAAACCTGACAACGTTAATCCCTGGTGGGCTAATCTTCAGAATAAGTAGCCCCTTCAACTATAGGAGCGAATCATAAAGTAAGTAGAATTTTCGAACGAGACTCTGTCTTCTAACGTTTTTTATGATACTGCTAACCACTGTAACCTGTATTTAGGAGTCAACCTGTATTACTGAATCCGTGCGTACCATTCCCTGTGGGTGACCGTTTATACTATATAGAAAATTGACCGGCAATGAAGGGGAGGGGGGGGGGGTAATTGGCATTTTACAGTTACAGAGCCTGAGGGGAATTAGGTAAATTTTAATAGTGACACAACCAAACTACTCCCACCTTCCCTCTCCCCCCTGAAGACTTTATTCATAACGTTCAACAGCCCGTCTTGATAGGCCCTTATCGATTGTGCTAGTAAAAGTAGCATATAATGCTACTAGCAGTGCCTCGATTTTTTTTTCCCAAATTATGCTCGATTGTGAAAATTATGCTACTTTTTCCTGATGTATGGTTAAAAATAAAAAACACAAAACTAGTCCAAAAACCAAAATTATATATTTATTGTTAATAAAGCATCATATTTTCTTTACCTTGGGTTACACGCTTGCTCTGATAAAACACAACTAACTACTGCACTTTATTCCAGACTAGAACTGAGCAATGACTTAATGTGTCAAAATTTACGATGAACGATGATGGGTAGCGTGCTGTCTTCATGACTCTTCCCTCGACTATGTCTTTCAGTAATGATTGTTCTCTCAACTTCGACTTCTTGATCTTTTCATTCCCACTCGTGTGTGTTTCGGAAGCACGATGGGATGACAAAATGCTTTTCTTTGATGAAACAACTTCTTTGCAATGCGCGCAAGCCGTGCAAAATATCGTTTCACCTCCAATACTTGGATGCTGACCTGGAAAATGATTGATGGGATCATGTAATGGGACTTTTTTTCACGTTAGATGCCCCCCTGGGTCTTGTATTTGCTGTTGATTTTCCTTAAGCTCCGATCTCTGACAATTTGAGTGAGTTCTAGCCTATCAGGCCAGTCAACCTCCTTCCCCTCCCCTCCCCCAGACGAATGAAAATAGACAAAACCATGGACAAACTTAAAAATAATCCGTCTTAGAGACTAAACAAGTCACCACTCTGGTAATGTTCCTTTAAAAAAAAAAAAAAAAACCACTGAAAAATATGCCGATTATACCAGCAGTTCTTCTTTAAGAAAAAGTGCACAAATTATGCAAGTTTTTCCAAAATATGCCAAACTTATGCTAACACAATCGATAAGGGCCTACGTCTTCAACCCTGAGAGTAAATCAATCGGCTCCCATGGTCACCACCTGAGCCAAAGAAAAAGAAACCGAGGGAGGAGTTCCCAAATCATTCTCGCATTATTTCTTTCAATGGGAAGAAGTAAGAATCAAATCGATTACATTTAGAAGCTGAGTACTGTCTAACGTTGTTACACTAGAGAAAGCCTTAAATTGCTTCCAAATTTTGTCAAAAGCTACTGATTTTAGGCATTATTTCCCGAAATTTGCTCATATCTGTGAGAAATAACACACTCAGAATATACTCGTAATTTAGTGTTTTTGGTTGTTTTGAAACAGCAGCAATAGTTACAACTTTAAAAGTTGACTGATTCTGCCCGAACATAAGCGAAATGATCTATGCCGTCTAAAGCCCAATTTTTTTTTGTCATGGTTGCCCCGAAAAGTCAATAGTTGCTAACTTTCAGTTTTTGGTACAGAACCAGGCACATCATCAAAATTAAACTTAAACTTCCGATACGTCTTCACAGATAAACATGCATACGTGGGTTTTTCTGATTGGCTACTGAAATTCACGCAGAACTTAACAACTAAGCTTGCTACCGAGCCTGCTTGGGAGTTTTCACTCTCTTAACGGCTGTTACGCTCATTAGTAACTTCATCTCTCTTCAAAGAATACGTGATTAAGCAACCGAGAGGAAATGACATGTTTAATTATGACCGTTAGATGGTGAGATTATCAAAAGTAGATTGCAGTTTTTACAATATGCAACTTTAAATTTGTAACTGAGAAAATCAGATTCAGAACTAAAATGGTTTCCGCTCTATATCCAGAAGCCGTCATCACTTGGCTTATGCGATAAAAAAAAAACATTTTTCTATAAAAGCTGATGCAATTTGTAAACACGTCTTTGATCTAATATAACTTTTGTAATGAATAAGTTCATTTGTAGAGAAATTTGTTGAAAATTGTCAGCGGTGTGAAATAAAGAACAATTCTGATTTTCCCGCGAGGAATCGAAATCGTCGCCGTCGGGATCGATGTTTATTACCGTGTGTTTGGTTTTCTTAAAAGCTGAAAAAAAGGTATTTGCATGTTTGATCCTTGAGAAAGTACCACGTGGCTCGATAACTTTGCTTCCTTGTGACTGACGGAATACTTATGTATATCTAATAAAATACACAAACGAATTTAAAAAATTCGTTTGAAGTAACTTTTGCTATGATCGAACACCTTATCAATATTTTTACCTCTCTACAATGCTTTGATCGATTTCGCTTGTAGTGAACACTGTTTTGACAAATGAAAAAAATACTGCAAAATTTCCACATGACAATAATCATATTATTTACTTAAGTTCAAACGATTTTAATTAGTATGGTAGCTCGATATTGCGTTAAACATATTTCTTTAATATCGAGAACAGAAAACGGCAAATAAAAAGATTTCTTCTAAGAAGTCGGTAAGGTGATGTAATGTTGCAAGAGTCTACTTTAATTTGGAAAATTCCGCGTCTTATTATCGTTTGTATACAATTTTAGCAACTTTAGTAAAAAACCATTGTTTTATACTTTCCTAAACAAATAAAAGGGTTTTCACCCACTGATCGTACCAAACAGCAACCAAAAACCATTACGCAAAATAATGATGTTTTAACTTCAAACGTTTCAGGAATATACAGATCAACTTGAAACTGTAATGATGGTTTTGAGTAATGTAATTTTTGAATAGCTAATGAAGGTATTATGTGCGCTTCATTTGTGGGAACTTAGTCGACGTAATCTTACGGAACTCAACATAACAACTTTTTTTTAGGAAACTAAGGTCGATTATAGGCGATTTAAGAACCTACAAAGGGTTTCGTTACCGTGATTTTGTCCTTTTTTATTCATCTCTTAGAATGCTAATGAAAGACTGACAAATTCCAACTCGACCGACTATCCTTTAGGAAAAGACGAAAGCTCTACACAAACTGAAGACCTGAATAAATATAATCCCATTCAAATAAATTACTAAAGAACAAAAGATCGAGGCGTATGCTACTTGGACACAAAATTGACATAGTTTTTGCTGCTTGTCAATACCATTTGCAGCAGACAGCTGAGACTATTCAAGACCGTCAGTTTAATGACGGTTGCCAAGGTTGATACATATGAAGCCGAATAAAAAAAATGATAGCCACGCAATCCAATGCACACCCACCGCAGACCAAATAATAAATTCCGTCTACTTCCATGTTTTTTGTTTTTCTTTTAAGATCAATTTGCTGGTTGGTTGGCACGCTCACAAGATATTTCAGTAAATAGGGAGCTCTGAATAAGTAATTTTCTGGATCGTTCGCAGAAGCCGAACAAATTTCTTGGGAATTAAAAAAGAAAACATCTATACACTGTCGCAGTAAAAACACGCGCGAACGAGGATCGAAGTTTGCACAAAAGAGACGTCTTTCCGAGGTAAGACTTCTGTATTCGAAAGAACTATATTTTGTAAAAGTCAGTGTGAATATAAGGAATACTAACGTTAAAGGCTGTTTTGAAGAATATTAGTTCGCTTTAGTAACATGTGAACAGCATTTAAATCATTATGCATAAATAGAGGAAATGAATTTTTGCTTTGGAAATAATTTTGCCCAAAGCAATATAAAATCCGAATTGAATAGCATTTTTTTAGTGCTTCGTTTTCGTTTTCAATTACATAAGAAACTTAAGGAGTTAGCTTTGTCTTCGATGACAAAAACAACAAACAGCTACGGTTATTTCTTATGGTTACGGTTTCAAAACTACCAGAACTAAATCTTCGAAAGCGCTTACGACATAAACGAGGAAGTTATACCATTGAAAACACACCGTAACATGGATTCGGTTGAAAAAGGAGTTGTTTATCGTGTGTGCACCTTCTCATACGATTTTCGTAAACAACCAGTTGCCGAACCGATGCCTTCAAATATGTACATCTGAGACATCTTAGAAAGAGTTAAATGGAACATAGAATGCTATCTTTTTGTCGCGTTGACTTTGAGAGATGATTTCCAAATATTCTTTAGACCATAAAGCAACAACAAACCTCGCTGTAGTTTCTATGTGTTGAACTGCAAAATGTGGTGTCTAAGTTAAAATATTAATATTTATTGAGTGTGAAAAATTGGAGAGAGTCTTAACTAGACCTTTTATATTAGATCCGAAGCTGGTTTGCAGCTGTGCTCGCCTGACGTTTCATCTTCGATGTTGTTTACTTTTAATCAGACAAAAGCCTTCCGCGTTCGATTCATTCATTCTACTCAAAATTTATTTCAGTCCACATTTTGACAGTAGTCACTGTGATATGTTTTGAGGATGTCCTTTGAAGTTCACGCTTTCGTTTAGAATAATCAAAAATCATGAAACTAAGGCGACTAACAGTCAGTCGCCTTCCAACGGTATAAGGAATAATTATCTAAGTTTAATAAGGTGCAATTGTCAAGGTGTCTGTTTGGGGGTTCTTAGTGCAACGTAAAACATAGCAGAGTATATCTGGTGTAGAGAAGTTCAGAATTGTTCAACGAATTTCCACGGTGCTCTGCTTCATGTGCAGCATGCAGAGAATGATTAAGTTCGAAATCAATCATTACGGAAATTTTTTTCCACAATGAGTCATCTCAAAATGGCAATTTTAAGAACGTATTCGTCGCAATTTTTTGGTGATAAGTTCCGAAAAAGAAAAAAGAAAAAGAAATTCAATCTTTGCTCCACAGGCTGTTTTTCATAGCTTCCTTATACTCCCAATCATGCTATATTCTCCGGTTACTTCAAACATCGGTAACCCTATCCTGAATTGAACAAAGCGACCAGTTTCCTCTGAGATGTAGCCTAAAAAGCTTTCATTTTCCAAAAGTGCTGGCGTACGCCGGAAACTTCATAACTACAATCTCAAACACGGAACATTTTAAAAGCTTGACAAGGTAATTTTGGTTTTATCAACTGAGTTGATAATGTAATTTGGTCACAGCAACCGTAAAGTGTTTAAAGCTGGCGATTTGAGCGTTGGTCCTCCGTCAAGGCGAAGTGGGCAATTTACATTATCACATCAGTTGATTAAACCAAAATTACCTTGTTGTACCCCCCACCGACACAGCACCACAGTTTCTTTAGAAACTTACTCCCTTTATTATTTTAAAAGCTATGAATGAGTGGTGATGTCTAACCACACGTAAAGTACTATTTAAAAACTTTCAAAATAACTCGATATGGACTCAGCGGGTGATGTTATCTTGTTTGCACTTACATCGTATAACTGAACACCTGTCGATAAAATTATTCCGTCAACTTTGTTTGCAGCGAAACGCTTTCTTTTGGTACTACTAAATAACGTGAATCATAGAGCAGTTAGCTTTTCAGTGAAATTTCCGCCGTCACGGTGGCGACAGAAAAATTTTCGTGAATACAGAAGCGGAAAATACTCGCACGTCAAATGTTTTAAAACTCGTGGGCACGCAATAGCGTAGAAAGAAGTCCGTAGTCATGACGCCACTATGATTGCATCGATCGTTGCGATGTTTATTTTCTTTACAAGGTTGTTTCGGCATTTACTAAATGTCCACGCGCTAAACATAACAAGGAGCAGCGAGAATCGTTGTCAAATGACAGACTCCCCCAAACAGGCGTCCACTTCTACCGGCTCCATACAAACGACTCGTTCACGACATTAACATTACAAACGAACCGAACAGAACGACCTAACTTTACCGACGGATCAAAACAGATCAATCACGACCGACGTAAACCACTAGGGTCTAACAACCATTAGAACATAGCTAGCAGAACCGCGAAATCAAATTCAATGTTTGTAAGCGTGCTCAAAATCCCGATAGTGCAAGCTGACAGCGTCCGGCAGCAAATCGCTTCGCCAGAAATTTTTTTTTCGCGCGAGCGGCCGATTGTTAGCGCGGGAAAAATAATATATTTCGCGACAATAATGGATACAAACAGAAACTCGGCCTACTAGCCCGAAAATGAAGACAATGTTTCGACCTTTTCCCTTGGGCTAGAGTTCTTAAATGAGGCAGAAAAAGGGAAAAACAAAGGAAAAGGAGACTCGGCATCAGCGCCGTCACGATTCGCTTCAACTGATATTGTTGTCCATTTTTCCCGTCGGATTTGATGCACAATTCTACCGGCTATGTTCTAAAACAATTGGTTCATGCTTTCAGGTGTGCACTATCGAGTTATGGAGCACGTGGGAAGTTTGGAGAGCACTCAAGAAGCTAGGGTTGCCCTCGGCTATCGCCTCGGGCAACTTTTACGCTTCTTTCGTGCTCTCTAAACTTCCCGCGTGCTCCATAACTCGATAGTGCACGCTAAAGCATGAACCAA
This sequence comes from Stylophora pistillata, assembly GCF_964205215.1. Taxonomy (NCBI): domain Eukaryota; kingdom Metazoa; phylum Cnidaria; class Anthozoa; order Scleractinia; family Pocilloporidae; genus Stylophora; species Stylophora pistillata. Next base: position 10,575,191 of record NC_142528.1, on the reverse strand, counting down.
TTGTTAAATAACATCACGGCAAAACTGGCCAATCATTTTACGCGGACTGGATTAAGAACATAGACCACTTTAATAAATGGCTGCCGGATTAATATTCTTTTGTTTAAATTTAAATTAGCCCTACTGGCCTCGTTCCCCAGTACAAAATTCAAAAGAATACATTACCTCAAGCGAGGCTAGAAGGGCTAATTTAAATTTAAACAAAAGAATATTTATACGGCAGCCATTTATGGAAGTGGTGTATTCTACTGACAACTATTCACTTGACTCTGATGATGACTTCCGCACAGGTTGTCGGAAGGTCAGTCACCACCACCGACAACAGTCCTTCTCAGGACTACACTCACCCGGACGATCACACTACACTTTCTCAACTGAGTTGGTAATGTAAATTTGCCACCGTGGAGAGTTTATCAAGCTGACTTTCGAACTTTAGCCTTTCGTCAGAGCGAAATAAATCGGAACTTTAATTTGGCATCAAAATCGCATCGGTAAGATAGAAAAGAAACCAAGAAATAGGAACATTGCTTCTGCACTTTGACTATTTTTTTGGTGGAAAATAATCCCGCAAAATAGGTTGAGTTGTAACGGGGGACTGAACTTGTCAAATAAAACCAAAGTCGTGTCGATCATGTTCTCTTAAGAATTTGGTCTCATTCACTGAGACTACGCTGGAAATGAAATGTTCCTGAATCGAAGAGTAGAAATGGGAAATGGAAAATAAGGAATGACGCCTGGGATAAAATGATGAATTGGGAACGGGAAGAGTGAGAAATGGAAAGTGGAAAATGAGAGATGGAAAGGGAAAAAGTAGTAAACGCAAAACATTGATAACAGGAAAACTACGCATTGTATGGTAAATTACTGTTGAGGTCTTGGAGCGGAAGGGTTAATGTTTTAAACAGGCATCTGGTGCCTCGAGGATGACGTGATTAAAAACCCGATGGTTTCTGTGCGTTCTTATTAGCGCGTAGTTAACTACAAATTTTTCTTTCTCTTTGATTATCAACGCACAGGTTACCATCAGAATGGGTTTGATATTACGACTCCTTCAAATTGTTTTGATAAGCGCTCAGCTCTTAAAAGCAGCAACAACAACAGTAGAATCAACACCAAAAAAACAGGGATCACACTCTTTAGTAGTGTCACAGATACCACCGTCTAACCAGTCGCTACAAAGAACACAATCAATATCTGCGACAATAACTGCAACAATCATTGCCAGTTTGCCTGCTCCGTCAACTTTGCAAAGCTCCAGTGACAACGGAAACAGCCCGTTGACAACGCCGACAACAATTAACACCACTTCATGGAAATCCTCGAGTGTAGGTGCAGTATCATCCGCATCCTCAAGTGTGCAAAAAGCTCTCACCTCGTCTTCAACGAGCAGCACGTCCCTACCAGACACTGCTTCGCAGCCAAGAGCCTCATCAAATCTCAGTGCAACAGAAAGTGCTTCAGACAACAGAACTGGTGTTCCAAACGAAACGCCTCCTATCACTTCAAGTTACGCAACTTCGCCGACGACCTTAACCAACTCAGGCCCTGCTACAACTCAAGCTGTGTATTTCACCAGCAATCCTACGATAAAAGAGAGCTTTACCGTTCCAGTCGCTCCTACAACTATAGATTCTTCTCCAACGCAAACTACAACAATCTCAGGTAACGTATTAACTCCTAGTGTAGGTACGAGACTAGTCTAACGTGTTAAAACCCTGCTACACCCTCAAAATCAAGTATTGTCTGGTTTGCCTGACTCTCACAACTAATGGTACCCTTTTCGCGCTCTACGTTGAGAGATAAAGTGGCGGCAGGGGTATGCATTTTATGTATAATTACCAATAACAAACAGAGCAACAAGCATTTAATGCAACAACCACCACAGGTTTGCCTGCTTCGTCAAATTTGCAAAGCTCCAGTGGTAAACGAACCAGCCCGTCAAACGAAGGTTCAGTAACAACCACAACCCCAGAGGTGCAAAACACTCTCACCTCGTATTCAACGAGCCGCATGTCCCTACCAGAGAGTGCTTCGCAGTTGAGAACCTCGTCAGGTCTCATCGCAACAAAAAGTAACGCTTCAAGCTACTTAACTGGTGTTCCCAAGCAAACGCTATCCATCAATTCAAGTCACGCAACTTCGCCGGTGACCTCAACCAACTCAGGCCCCGCTACAAATCAAGCTCCGCATTTCACAAGCGATCATTCGACGAAAGAGAGCTCCACCAATCCGGTCGCTCCTACAACTACAGATTCTTCCACAAAGCAAACTATAACAACCTCAGGTAACGTATTAACTCCCAGTGTAGGTACGAGACTAGTCTAACGTGGATAAAACCCTGCCACACCCTCATAACCAAGTGTCGTCTGATATACCTGACTCTTACAACTGATGTCACCTTTTTCGTGCGCTACATTGAGAGATACTAGGGAACTTAAGCAGTCAGGACGGCAACGCCACGGAAGACGTCGATTAAAAAATGAGTTTCTACTTTTAGTTAGAATTTCGAAAATGGCTGCATGTGTTTACCGTCTCATAGGGCGCCAGACCTCAAACTCAACATAACGCATAAAAGTAGCGTTGAGTGCCAAATGTAAATCAAAATAATTTGCCACCGCGGTTTCGCTTCGCAGACAACGCAAATTTTGGTGATTTCACGTTATTAGGGACCTTAAGCAACCACGACGGCGACGGCAACGAGGACGTGGAAATACAAGAGATCTAATTGGCAGAACAATAGCTCAACACGTGCGTTTTGAAACTTTGTACATTTCTTAGCCGTCCTCTGCAAAACAACAACGTGAAATCGCCAAAATTTGCGTCGTCTGCGAACCGAAACCGCGACGGCAAATTATTTTAATTTTCATTTGGAACTCAACGCTACTTTTATACGTCGTGCTGAAGTTGAGCTGTGGCGCCATATGAGACAGTAAGCTCCTGCAGCCATGTTTGAAATTCTAACTAAGAGTAGTTCATTTTTTGATCTGAGTCTTCCTTGGCGTTGCCGTCCTGACTGCTTAAGGTCCCTGTTGTTTTGTAAAGGACGGCTAAGAAATGTACAAAATTTTAAAACGCACCTGCTGGGCTATTAATCTGCCAATTAGATCTATTGTTTTTCCACGTTCTCATTGCCGTAGCCGTCGTGGTTTGCTTAAAGTCCCTAATAACCAATAACAAACAGAAAATACGCATCGCGCTTTTCTGCGTGAAAAGCTTCATTTAGGCCTTCTCTGTAACAGGGTTCTAATCAAGACATTTGTGAGCTTGAACCCGCGTAAATTTGTCACTCAGATACAAAACCATCACACAAAGGTGTAGACCGGAGTTTTCTGAGGGGGAGCGCTACACTTACCTCCTGTTGCCAATTTAAGACACGCCAGGATGGTTTTCTTGACAAAGAAGCGAGTCATATGCCTCCTCGTGCCCCTTCCCCACTCCACCCGCTCCCTTAGTTAACCCCATATCACATAAATAACAAACAAACAACAGAAAAACTGAAGGTTGATGGCCACTTTGGGGGAGAAAACAGGTCAAACGTATTTTGTCTTGTAAAGTTTCAGTGTCGCTAAACTGGACAGACTGGTCTGTGGACTCAAGTGACTGTCAGCGGCATTGTTCAAATGTGGGAGGAACTGTGACAGCGAGTCGTCAGTGCTATTCACACACAGTAACGTTCGAAAATAGTTACTGTATCAGATACGAATCATTTAAAAAAGTGTTTAAATGTGGCCAACCACATTGTCCAGTCTCAGGTTTGTTTGGAGCTTTTAGCTTTTTTTGTCTAGGATCTAGACTCCTTCAGCGTAGTGAAACCGTACCTTGATCCGTCACGTCACCGTGAGGAACCCGGTGTCAGTGACCAGAGACTCAACCCAGACTTCTCGCGGACAGTTATGCGCGAGCCATTCCTTAATGGGCTCCTGACGAGATCCTCGTCTGCAAGTACTAACAGTTTCTCCAAATGGAGAAAGCCGCCAAAAAATAAAATGGAAAATTACATATACTTTTTTAGCCTGAGCTTAAATAGAAATAAAAAGAGGTGCATAGCGTTTTGAGTCGGTCAAAAAAGTAAATAGCTAAAGAACAAAAATTTCAGAAAGGAACTCATCAAGCTATATTGCTATGTATCTTATTTTTGGTGGATTTCATGAAATTAAATTTTAATGTTTACTTTGACAGGAACAGAACCATTAGGAATGTCAATCTATACTGTGCTAGCCGGCACTTTGCTCCATATGTAAGTTTTAACGTGACACTGTGATGATCTTGGGTTATGCAGCTTAGGTTGTTTGGCTTCGATCATGACGATAATCACCCTCTATAATTGTTCCCTTCTTCTTTCAACAGGTCGCCGAACTTTTTCGGGGGCTAAGACTTCAACGAACTTTATAAGGTCAACGTGTGTGTCAAGCTCTCTTGGAACGAGTGTATACATTAAAGAGTGTGTAAGCTTCATAATCGCAAAGGCGTAAACAGCATGTAGTTTAAATTGCTTAGACTATTTTAGACCTTTCACGTCTGTTTTTATAGTGTAGTATCGAGAGAATTGTCAAGAGATTATAAATCTCTTGATAGCATAAATGTTTGTATAAACTTTATTACGAAAAAAATTAGGTAGTGCTAAATTGTACTAAGTAAGAGTAAAATCAATTGCCGGGTTACTGTAACGAAGAACAAGAGAAGAGAAAGCAACGGATCTACGCCTATTAACCATCACAAGAAAAGAAGGAAACAAACATACTCACTTCAACAAAAGAAATAGGCCTTACCTATGGAAGGAACGTCTCAACATACATGTATTAAATACTACGTTGACTTCCAGAGATCTTTTCACTTATAGCAAACGTTCACGTCTCTATCTACTATCAGGGTAAAGACCAAAACAGTTATCAAGGCTCATCGTTTCATAAATGTTGGAATGCACTTTAAATGTGGTACTCGGGACTGTCAGCACTTGATCTTTGGAGGCGGCATTTTTTTTCTACCATTCAAACCAGTGTTCATAAGCTTGACGAACGTTTGATTCTGTGTTCTTTGAGCGAAGAATTTCTCTTCTGATCGAGTGCGACTTGTATTCAGCTTGCATTTATAGATTCTGCAACATTGACAACTGCAAGGACAACGATCTTGTCTGCCATCATGAAAGACCCTTGCAGTCGTCTTTGATTTCGTTCCTCTCAGCCATCGTCTCTAATGTTATAATTTCTCACTGTCATTTTCTTTGGAGCCAACCTAACTTTCCCAGCAGCCTTTTTGGACAATTCTGGTCGCTGTTTTGAAGGTCTACTTTGAACTTCCGTTCGCCTTCCTTTTAGGGCGAACGAATCACGCTCGGAAGAATCCCGCGCTGGAATATAATCAGGGTCTTGGTCCCTTGTGGCTTTAAGTCGCTGAGTAGAGCTGGGGCGAGCTTTCCTGGGAGTTGGACTTTGGAAACTTTCTTCTTCGTCCAACATCTTCCAAATTTCTTGCAACGACGCTTGGCCTTCGGAAGATGACGTAAACAGTGGTTGATCGTAAACTGGCGAAGACGTCCACTGATTGGATGATGGACCAGTGACATGATTATCCACTGGTGCGCTGTCTTTTGTATTCGTATCGCGAGATACTAAACCTTGCGATTCCAATAGACAATCTGACACTTTGCCATCTGCACAATAAATAAGTGACTGCATGAGACAAGCACACATCTTGCCCCTTTTTACGAGAGAGTGAAAGTAACTAAGATAGCTTGAAGGAGAGGGGTTAAGGTACGGTTAACTTTATGTTGGGTCATTGAAAAGTTCTTAAGTGTTGAGTGTGGTCTGCATCACTCAAGGATTCGACTCCCTGACACGAGTCTTCCCTACTCTGGATGCTCTACTACTGAACTACTGAGAATCGGGTTGATACCAGACCACACTTCAGCTTTATATCCCGCCTTAAGCATGGTGCTCAAAAGAACTCTTACCCTAATTCGTTTCCATATATGATGTACTATTGAGAGTAAAGTGCATCTAAAGAAACAAAGAGAACATCCTTTCAAAATCACGCTATATCGATGTAGAAATCTACTCTCACCATCATTAGAATCACTTGAAGTTGAGGTTACAGTGATCTTGACATGTTCAGCGGCTTGCTGCTCTTTAAGAGCCATGCGCTGTGCAAACTGGAGCTCCTGAGAAGTGAGTTGATATTGAAGATTTTCCACAGCACCTAATTGGCTCTGTAAATGGTCTTTCGTTTCACCTGGGGTCCTTCCGATAGGGGTCTTTTCTGAGGAGCCTTGGGTGACAAAGGGCTGAGGGTGATGGCTGATATCACTGCCAGGGGCAGCACTCATTCGGCCACCTTACAAATTTTAAATGTTCATGTAGAAAAGATTTCTGTGGTTAAAGCACAGGCGGCCCAAGCTCTCTTTGAGAACCACACAAGGAACACAATTTGCATATTTATAAGGATTTGTATGGGATTTTCTACAAGATATCCACAGAGATAGTTAAAAGTGAAAATGTTAAAGAAAAATAGCTTACCTTGTTCCCTACGTGTGTTGTTTGCTCCTGCTGTCGTTATTTTACTGATTTCACTTGATTTAAGCGGATTTTTTTATTACTGGTTTTCTACCACATAAAGAGAAGACGAGGCCAAACACTTCTGTCCGGACAGCCTGCCGAACGAAGTAAAAAATCCCAAGCTAAAATGTACCCACGGCCACAAATCCACCGCAGAATTCAAGGGCAAAGGTTGACCAAGACTCGCGGGGGTACTAACAAAGATGCCGCGCGGTTTTGATTGGGTGCTTGAGACAATGGTACTTTCTAGGTTCGACCTGAGGGGACCCCGGGTTGTACAAGAGGTTTTGTTGACAAGTTGAGGTCTAGTACCACCGCGAGTCTTGGTTTGCCAACATGACGAGGTTACCAAGCCGATTTCAACGGTCGTTGTGTCGTGGGTCAAATGTACGCGGACGTCTACCATCGTTTTAGCGTTTCACTGAGGACACGAAGAGCCGCCTGGCGCCGATCGCCGGGCTGAGATTGTGTGGCTAGAGAATTGAAATGAAAGATCAACCTTTGCCCTTGAATTCTGCGGTGGATTTGTGGCTGTGGGTACATTTTAGCCTGGGATATTTTACTTCGTTCGGCAGGCTGTCCGGACAGAAGCGTTTGGCCTTGTCTTCTCTTTATGTGGTAGAAAACCAGGATTAAAAAAAACCGCTTAAATCAAGTGAAATCGGTAAAATAACGACACCAGGAGCAAACAACACACGTATGGAACAAGGTAAGCCATTTTTATTTAATATTTTCACTTTTAACTATCTCTGTTGGATATCTTGTAGAAAATCCCATACAAATCCTTATAAATATGCAAATTGTGTTCCTTGTTTGGTTCTCAAAGAGAGCTTGAGCCGCCTGTGGTTAAAGATGTTAGTTTTCGACTGACGATACTCAAATAATCGGTACTTTCGGCACTACTCTGGCGAAAAAGCGCGATTCTGAGAGAATCTACACACCATGAATAACACACAGCTCATGCGACAAAATGTCTCTTTTCGTAATAGACATCACAAATGTCGTCGGCAAGACAGTGGACTTATATGTCGGGGTGTGACATAGTGTGACTGGATCAATGTTTATATCTGGGCAACTGCGGTCCTACCCCCCCCTCCCTCATCCAACACCAGTCAACTGATAACAAGTTAGGGTTAACGTTGGATTAGGGGAGGGGTGAGTGCGCAGTTGCTCAGACAGTGAAATTGATCAATGCGACTCCACTTGCCTTTGAAAAAAATCCTAGTTAGGCACCTGACAGGAAGGACCAGGAGTTTTGCCCCTCCCTCTTCATGAGGAATCATGTTTCGTCGCAGATTATTTCTCGTCATTGCTTGTTATTTGCTTGATAAACTAATGGGACCCACTTACACTTTTAAGTGAAGAGAGGTCCTGTAAAACAAAACACAGCCCAATGACCCGGGTAGGACTTGATCTGCCCTCTCGTGTTCAGAGCGCTCACGGTTACGCCACTGGGTCTCCCAAAAACATTACACAGTCTTTTAACTTACTTTGAAAACCCTACTGCACCAGAGGAAGGTGATTATCTTTCTCTGTCCTAAGCTTGTAATAAAAGATTATCTTGAAGTTTTCTCCCACTGAAACTGATTTTTTACGAGGACAATTCAATGTCTCCAATTTCTGTACCATTTAGTCAAAAAGGATTGTCAGCAACCTAGACGTTTACCTGTATATTTTCCGAGCTCCGCTCTGAGTCTATTTCCCATCTGAATAAGCTGTTCTTTCTCTTGAGACATTCGGCTGATGCGCCGCGCCGCCTCGTGTAGTTTGCTTTGTAGCCGCGCCATCTGAGATACTGACGGTTGAGAAAGGGAAACTGGGTCGAAGAAATCTTTGTCGCTTGTTTGAACACCTAAATTATGATAGGATGCAATGTAAGCCAATATTTAAGACAGTTCTGCTACGATTTTACGGCACTTTACCCAAGAATAAAAGTTTGCTTTGGTGGATTTTGCACATTTTCAAAACGAGGCAACAACTTCTACCTGATAAGTTGATAAGTCTGAGTATTCTCATTACCTGTTTTCTGGATATTGTTTACTTAAGTATCATGCGGAGAAGTTACAAGCTGATCACTTCTGGGAGTTAAATAAACGCTATAGTTCACAGTTTACCAAAGAAAATGTGTTTAGAACCATACATTGAAATGGTCAAGATCAGGACACACTTTTCAAAACGTAACATGCACAATTTATTAAAAACGTGTTCTAAAGTACACGTAGACTTAAATTTCGATTCAATGTCAGTATCCGAACAGCTGCCTACAAACCCCTCCCCCAAACCCAACAGGCCCCCCAGGTCGTACTGACGGTAACCGTCAATTTTAATTTACCTAACCATTCTAAGCAACACATGGCAATCTGCGGTCTTTCCTTACACTTAGGTAGCACAGAAAGCCGGAAAACTCTTGAACAAAAGCTCATCTTTCAAACCGGCAGTCTAAATCCCACAGGTATCAACGAACGCTTTTCATTCCACTAATTTATTCGTGTTTTTCTCGTTGCCATGTTCCCACCAATCACGTAGCTCCTTTTTCTGCTTTTAAAAGCACACACAACCCACAATTTCCCTATTCGCTCCGACGAAGGGCTAACGCTCGAAACGTCAGCTTTTATAATCGTAACGGTGGCCAATTTACCATTTCAACTTTGTTGATATATTCAAATTATACGGTTAGTAAGTCGGGTCATATTGTAATCCTCAGACTGCTGGCATATCTCACCTGTTGCTAGTTGTTTCCTCAGGCGATGAATCTCATCTTGAAGTTGTTTGATGACTTCTGCCTGAGGACTGAATGATACAGCTCCTCTCCCTTGAGATGCAAGTTCAACTTTTAGACTTGACAGCTAGCGATAGGAAACAAATTTAAAAAAAAAAAAATCGATACTATGCAGAAAAAAACCGTTATTGTTTTATTCTCGTCAAAGTACACTCAAAAGAAAAACAACCTCTTAGTGGGAATAGCCACAAGAAGAATCCCTCGACTTCAGAAAAACCTTTCTCTTAAGAATGAGAAAAAGGCATTTTTTTCAAGTTGGGTGGTGAATTAAAGAAAGAGGTGATTCGTTTTGTCACGACCGTGTAACAAATAAAATAAATCTGTGTTCCCACGAGGAATCGAACCCCAGCACCTGGGATTCTGCCCAACGATGCTCTACCACTGAGTCACAGAGACTCTCTGTGGTAAGCTGAGCCATGACAAGGTTCTTAAGTGACACGCGTGATACATACAGCTAGGACTAGCAATGTCGAAAGGGTAGCAAACCCCTCAATGGCCGTACTCACCAAAGAGTTCCCCAAAGCTCAATGGCAGAGCATGGAAACCAAGGTCTGGCGTTTTATTCCTCAGGGGGACTCAGTTTTTGAAAAATTTGCGGCTCGACAACATAACTTGGTTTCAAATTACCTGATTTCCTAAGGAAGTAGCCTCAGCATTCCGTTCCAGTCCGCTCTTAAAGTACTCGTCCGCCTCTCTTCTGGTCTGGGTCAGCTGCAGTTCCAGCTCGGTTACTCGCTGTTTCAGAGCAGTCAGTTCATCAGTGGCTCGCCTACTCTGTGTCGTAAGTTCATACCGTAGCTGATCCATTGCTAACTGTTTCTGGCGAACCTGCCGAAAGACGTCCCCAAAAAATAAAAGATCACAAAAAATGTAGTAGTAGAGAGAGACCAAGTTAGCTTAGAGTAATTTTAAAGCGGCAGTAAGGGAAAGTAAACAAGTGAAATCAAGTATGAAGGGTAGTAACAAGGAAAAGAGGGAGCGAATCCATAAAAAAAAGTTCAAGACTTGTTGGAGATTTACCCCTATGAGTTATACCGCATCTTACAAGCTGTATGAAACTTCTCGTAGTGACCTATTTCTAGGATGGACATCCCTTCAAGAAGAGTTAATGTACAGCAAAATGACCGAAGGTATCCGGAGTGACTACGGAACTCTGCATAAAAGCAATGTGTGTCTCGCAGAGGTCTTCCTTTAAGAAGAGCTAACTGTAATGAGTTACCTCTTCTTGCGAATGCGTCAGCGACCCCTGCAGATGATCCACGGTGCCTTGAAGTTTCTTCACTTGTGCTGACAGCTCGAGTTTTTCCTGGCGTAAAGCACCTGATGAACGATAATAAAAGCACATGTAGTGGCATTTCTTAGCTCCAAGAGCAAATTTCACTGATACTTATTGTCGTTTCACACTACGGTCGGAGGTAAGGGACGAAAGAAGCTTGCAGATATCAGTCTTCACGTAACTCCAACTTATCGCAGCATAACAAACTCGATCCCCTTCTTTCAGGCTTGGTCCGTCGAGCAAATGCAAAATGCAAAATGCGAAAAAAAAAAAAAAAAAAAAGAAAAGAAAACAGAAATTAAGCTTTCGCAAAAATTCCTTGCCTGCACAAATATATCGCAGCCAAAGAAAATTAGGGTTGGGAAAGGCAAAGGAAGAAAGATTTTGTTAAAAATTCGTCACACCAAAAGGAATGGTATCCGCGCTTGTCTCTGCGTCGTGTCCCACCAGGAAATAACCTGTTGCAAGCTCTTGTCAAAGAAACTGTAAAGAGCGAATTAGTGGATGAAAAACGTTTAGTGGTTAAACTCCCACTGTTTTTCGCTACCCGCTTTTTGGTTTTTCCCAGATGACCAAGAGCTTAGCACGAGTTGTCCAGCAAATTGTTGCCTGGTGTTTCCCACCTTTAAAACAGTTAAGTCCTTACCAATTGTTCCATTCAGCTCCCTAATGTGTGCCTGTATGAACTGATCTTGCGGTTGACCGCCATGTACCGATATTTGTGTCCCCCGACCAGGTTGCGCCGACCGTGGTTTCTCCTCAACTTGCTGTTTCAATGCACGGTTCTTTGACTTTAATTCGGTGATCTCCTTTTCAAGTGACTCCACATATTCTGCAGAGAAAATGTTTCCTTGACTAAAATTCAATAAGAGCACTGCTCAACAGCGCAAAAGCGATAGACGACGAAGACTCGAAAAGTTTGCGGCGGAAAATAGTCGCAGCTTCGTCGTCCATCTCGCATAATACACTGTTTGGAAACTACGTGTGAATGCGAATTGCTTTTAGTCTTGCCACTAAATTTGAAATCGTTGCTCTGCTAAATTTGAAGTTCAGTTAACCAAATTATCTTTAACGCTCTGTGCTTGGTGTGTACTTGTGTCATTTTCATTCAGGAACACCTTGCCAACATAACATTACGCAATTGAAAATTTTTATATTGATAATTACACAACGTAAGTCAGAAATTATTATTATTATTATTCTTATTATCATTATTATTATTATTATTATTATTATTATTATTGCTATAATTATTATAATTACCTTTGGTCAGTGGGACGGGCGACCCATTTTCACTATCTCTTCGTTGCAGCACAGCCGAAGAGGGCCTTGCAGCAAATTCATTACCAAGATTCTCCATGTCCTGCCTCATTTGTCTAATCACAGATCTCAAATTACTGTTCTGTACTTCTAGCTCTTTGATTTTCTCCTCAGGAAGGAGGTCACGAAGATTTTCAACATCACGCGAAGAAGTTCCGTGTTGCTCTTCCTTGTTTGGTAGTTCTGCTGGAATGGCGAGACTGTGCCTTTGAAGGGTTGCGAGGGCCTGGTCTCTTGTCTGCGACAAGACGCGAATCAGTTCATCTCTTTGTGCTAACTCTCGCTCCCGTTCTTGAGCAAGCGCCGCAGCCTGTTGATTGTTGAAAGTAATCCTTAATTTAAGTGTTTGTCTTCTTCGTGCATTGATCAATTGGGAGCGGGTTAGGGTTAGGGCTACAATCAAATGACTCTCTGAGGGAGGGAAAGGGATAATCGCTTTTTTGGGATCAACACACTACCAAAGTAGAACCATAAGGAGTGTCGAACGTTGTACGGTATTGATTCAGGTTTTTCGCTCTCTATGAGTAGAAAAGAAAATGTACGCTACCCTCACAACTGATAAGGTGCAAGTCAGTAAGATCAATCGCAACCTCAAAAGGGTAACCTGTTTCGACCGAAATTCTCGGATCAATGATGGTATCTGAACAACAGCGCACCCCTACCCCTCCCCTAACTTGTTATCAGTTGACTGTTGATGGGTTAGGGGAGGGGTGGGTGTACAGTTCCTCAGAAACTGACGTTGATCCAAATTCTCAATAGCACCCTCTGATATTTCCTTTTATTTCTGAGTGGTACCCATTCCGAATTTGGTTTCACAACTTAAAAAAATGGTAAACACCACAGCATACATTACTGAGTTATGGATGCACGAAGGAGGTTGCTAAGCACGAAAGAAGCGTAAGAGTCACGCGAGGCGATAGCCGAGAGCGACTCTAGCTTCTTGAGTGCTTAGCAAACCTCCCAAGTGCATCCCTAACTCAATAGTATACGCTGTGGTGTTAACCATTTGTTTTATAACATAATATTGATACATTTTAGCAAAAGAGTTCTCTTTCATATATTTAACAAATCTTACGTGACCAGAAAAAACAAGCGCGCGAAAACTGGTCTTTGCATTTGCTCGCGTCAGCAGCGTACACCCATGAACAAATGGTGGACACTGAATTGACCAATCAGAGCGCGCGCTTTACTTTGGTTACGTTAGAAACTAAATTCGAATGCGCTATGACTTGCCAACCCTATACCATGTACCTCATCTCTCTGCTTTGTGAGAGCTGCAAAAAGCTGCTCCTGTTTACTGTACACCTCTCTTTCGGTGTCCTCGCATCTCCGCTGCCAATCAACTTCAAGTTGAGCTCTGGATCGTTCCATGGAAGACTCTCGCTCCAAAGCTACAGTGAGTTCTTTCTTATATCTGCATGAAAAAAGGGTGTTCAAATATTTACCTGAGCTAACAAGCTGCACGGGCCAGCCACTATAAGATATGAATAGGCCATTTCCCGAATTACCTTTGGCCCCAGGCTCTTTTTCACTACGAGCTCGAGGCCTATTGCCATTCGTATGAAAATGAGTTTAAATTGCATGTGAATGAAAACTTATAATCATATGAAAGGATGAGCCCCAGTACTCGTTTTGAAAATGAAGCCAAGGGTTATTCAGAAATGGGCTATTGGATGAAAGACCACAGTGGGCAATTATACATATTCTGTGAGGTTAATTTTTCATAGTCAGTATTGCCCAAATTTAAACGTTTATCTCAAAAAACACGCTTCTGAAGAGAAAAAAAAAAACACTGTCCATAACGATACGGCTTAGGTAAGCTTTTACTTTGCCCTTTGTTCTCTTCTTGGCTCTATATCAAACTGAAATGTCATCTGCATTTGACGAGATTCGCTTTACGAATGAATATTCCACAGATCATAGGGTCTTCGGGAAGTCTGCTGCTCGCTGCCATTCATTTAACAGCAAACGCAGTTTTTCCAACAGTTTAAGAGTTACGCTTTTAAACTGAAAATCTAGGTCAGGCATTAGAGAAATTTTCGCTTAAATCGACTTCCAGATAAACAAGGAAATATCTTATTAACCAAGCGCGAGGGCCGTACTGGGAGAATATCGGCCCGAGGTCTTGACAGTACAAAAAAGACCGAGGGCCGATATTCTTCCAGTACGGTTCCGAGCAAGCTTGGATAAAAAAAGATTTATTATACGACTGAAGTTCAAAGGGACACAAGTGCGGTATCATTCGGGACCATTCGGGACAGTGCCCGGTCCAATACTGAGAGAATATTGACCGGCAATAGGGCATTTTGATTGGTTGATTTTAGTTATTGGCCCTCCGACTGCCCGAGTCGTGTAATAATTAATCAATATTGAATTACTTATATTTGATAAGTAACCTTTCAGCGTTCTCCTTGAGCACAACTATTTCCAGCCTCATCTTTTCTTCCTGTTGACGTAAAGCTTCTAGTTCAAGGTCACGAGCCACTGTGGATCTGGCGTGGTCAGCGGACTGTTTTTCCAGTTTGTGTTCTAGATCTGCTACGGTTCCCAGTAGTCTGACAGCAAGCAATGAAATAATCACACACAAACAGGAGGTATTGTATGGATGGAAACTTTCAAGCAAATAGTCTAAATTGATCGGGGGAGTGGGGACTGGGAAAGAGGTAATAGCGATTTTATGCACCTCCCCTCCAATGTGACCTCATTTCAATTCTCAAACTGATCTGTTCCGGGCGTTCAGTCAGTATAACAGGAAGCGACAGTAAACCGCGCGATTGTGGCGGGGGACTGGTAAAAAAACGAGGGAGGTTTGGTTCGGGTCGTCTGACGTTCCTTACACGACCCGAACAAGGGCACGTTTCTCGAAGGTCCCGGTAACTTAACGGGCCCGTAAGGCTGTTTTGTTTTCATTCAAGATAGAAGTTTCAAAATTATACTATAAAACTATCAGGTGAAGAAACAAAATGGACTGGTTAGGGAGCCAAATCCTGCTTCTCTAGTTTTTTAGATTCAGATTTTTAAATTTTAAAGCCAGTTTTGAGCCGGTTTTTTGTTTACAGAGGAATTTTTACTGAGAGAAGAAAGTAATCGGGGATTATCATTCCGCTGGCCTTGTTTTTCCTCACCATCTGTTTGGTCTAAGACACCAGTACCACTTTCTCGACCAATCTGATTGAAACCATAACCAATCACGTATTGGTCATTTTCATTTTCTCGAGCTATGAAGAGTTTGTTTGATTTTAATCTAAATTTTCACTGAAAAGTTACGATATTTACCTTTCCTCGGATTGGCCATTGTGATTCCTTTGGCTTTGGTTTAACGATACTCTATCGAATTGTTTTCTATAATTTCTTGACTCCATGTTTTTCATGATATTTTGATAGGTTTTACATTGTTATTTCTAAATATTTACCAGGTAGTCTATCTTGTATGGGGTCCCATTATTCTTTTATAAACCTCTTAATGGCTTTTGTTATAATAGGTTCTTTTTCTCACTTTTTTTTTTCATATACATATATTTGTGCTTTTACAGATTTTTTCATTAAAAAAATTGTAACAAATAAAATTCTTGCTTACTTGCACAACTTCCCTCACGCAGACAATGTTATCCTACAATTATATTCATAACACATCAGTAATTTCAAGTACCTTTGAAGTTCCAACTCTTTTTCCTTCCCAGCATCCCTGATGGCCCATTGAAGTCTACGGCATTCCACTTGCTCAGTTTCTAGTTGATTCTGCAAGACTCGGATTTTTTCCTCTAGACTTCTTTCAAGCTCACCATGGGCCTAAACAATAAACAATAATATATAGATTTAGCCAAGCCTAAAAGCGGAGCTCCCAAGTTCGTAATATTAATGATAACATGAAAAATGTGCGTTTGCCAAGACTTGCCTTTGACACCCCTCCCTTCGTTTTGATAGTCTCCCCTACCCTACCCGTGCAATTTGAAGGCACGTACATACGTGTGTACGTACGTACGCTCGGTCAGTCACGTGACAACCAAACGAAAAGAGGTTGACCATATTCCATGGGTATGCGGCTCTGCCCCACGCGCACGAAGCGCGCGTGGGAACCCCGCTAGAAACTGCATATCTACTATCTTTTGTTTAACCCTAAACCCTGATGAATGACAAGCATCTTCTTTCTCCTAACAATTTCTCCCGTGAGTCACCTCTCCTAGACAACAAACAATAGAACGTGCATGTCTATTATCTTTTGTTTAAACCTGAAACCCTGATGAATGACCAGCGTCTTCTTTCTCCTAACAATATCACCCCTGAGTCACCTCTCCTAGACAACAAACAATAGAACGTGCATGTCTATTATCTTTTGTTTAAACCTGAAACACTGATGAATGACCAGCGTCTTCTTTCTCCTAACAATATCACCCCTGAGTCACCTCTCCTAGACAACAAACAATAGAACGTGCATGTCTATTATCTTTTGTTTAAACCTGAAACCCTGATGAATGACCAGCGTCTTCTTTCTCCTAACAATATCACCCCTGAGTCACCTCTCCTAGACAACAAACAATAGAACGTGCATGTCTATTATCTTTTGTTTAAACCTGAAACCCTGATGAATGACCAGCGTCTTCTTTCTCCTAACAATATCACCCCTGAGTCACCTCTCCTAGACAACAAACAATAGAACGTGCATGTCTATTATCTTTTGTTTAAACCTGAAACCCTGATGAATGACCAGCGTCTTCTTTCTCCTAACAATATCACCCCTGAGTCACCTCTCCTAGACAACAAACAATAGAACGTGCATGTCTATTATCTTTTGTTTAAACCTGAAACCCTGATGAATGACCAGCGTCTTCTTTCTCCTAACAATATCACCCCTGAGTCACCTCTCCTAGACAACAAACAATAGAACGTGCATGTCTATTATCTTTTGTTTAAACCTGAAACCCTGATGAATGACCAGCGTCTTCTTTCTCCTAACAATATCACCCCTGAGTCACCTCTCCTAGACAACAAACAATAGAACGTGCATGTCTATTATCTTTTGTTTAAACCTGAAACCCTGATGAATGACCAGCGTCTTCTTTCTCCTAACAATATCACCCCTGAGTCACCTCTCCTAGACAACAAACAATAGAACGTGCATGTCTATTATCTTTTGTTTAAACCTGAAACCCTGATGAATGACCAGCGTCTTCTTTCTCCTAACAATATCACCCCTGAGTCACCTCTCCTAGACAACAAACAATAGAACGTGCATGTCTATTATCTTTTGTTTAAACCTGAAACCCTGATGAATGACCAGCGTCTTCTTTCTCCTAACAATATCACCCCTGAGTCACCTCTCCTAGACAACAAACAATAGAACGTGCATGTCTATTATCTTTTGTTTAAACCTGAAACCCTGATGAATGACCAGCGTCTTCTTTCTCCCAACAATATCACCCCTGAGTCACCTCTCCTAGACAACAAACAATAGAACGTGCATGTCTATTATCTTTTGTTTAAACCTGAAACCCTGATGAATGACCAGCGTCTTCTTTCTCCTAACAATATCACCCCTGATTCACCTCTCCTAGACAACAAACAATAGAACGTGCATGTCTATTATCTTTTGTTTAAACCTGAAACCCTGATGAATGACCAGCGTCTTCTTTCTCCTAACAATATCACCCCTGAGTCACCTCTCCTAGACAACAAACAATAGAACGTGCATGTCTATTATCTTTTGTTTAAACCCGAAACCCTGATGAATGACCAGAATCAATTTTCTCCTTACAATATCACCCCTGAGTCACCTCTCTGCTTGAAAATGTACCAGTATTGTTTTGAGAAATTCCATTTTGATCATTGCTTGGATTAAAAGGGTTAAGATGAACTTACCTCTTTAGCTGCAATAAGTGCTTGTTCCTTCTCCTTAGCATATCGATCCAACTCTGTGTGTTTGTGTTGAAATTTCTCTTGCATCTTGTTTATTGTCAATCTTAACTGTTCCTTTTCTGCTTCCATTTCAGCCTCCTTGGCTTGGTTCATGTTTTTTTCATCTGTTAACTGCCATTCCTTCATCTTCACCTCCTTTTCTAAATTGTGGACAATTGTCTCCGTGTCTTCCAGTTCATCTTTTGTTCTTTCTCCACTGGCTCTGAGTAACTCTAGTTCCTTTGTGAGCATTTTAACCTGAAAATGGAATACTCCATCATTGTCTCAAGCACCAGTAACTTATTAATACAGAATTAAAATTAAAATTTAGGATGACAATGTACATTTGGGTGTTCTAAGTGTTTTGTGCAGTTTCACCTAAGCAAATTGCAAAGCTGAAGAGAGCAAACTCTGTATTGCAGAATTATTAACCACACTGTCGAGTCTAACTCAAACTTCTATTTATTTATAACAACCTTGGGGTAGCTTAATCTTGTTTTCATCAATCTACACCAGTTTTGTCCTTGATCAGGTTTTTTACAAACCTTTAACTCACTGGCAAGTAAAGAATTACTCAAGTCATCTGCCTTCTTTCTGAACTCATGTTCTCTTTTGCATTGTGCATCATCAAATCCTGACATTAACTCTTGCCTCTGAGCTTCCACATCCTCCTCAGCTGCCCTGTAGAAATTATAAAGAAAATTCTTTAATAATTTAATTGTTTTTTTTTTTTCAATTCATTCCTCCCTTGGTTCAACAACTGAGCTGACTGGTTCACCTGGAAGGAGCTTATCCCAGCTATAATATCACAAGGTGACTTGGAGTATTGCAGCTACTAACTGTAATGAATAAAGGCTGATAGTTTCGAAAGAAACTGTTTGGGGCTGTGTCGGTGGGAGTAACGAAATAATTTGGATATATCAACAAAGTTGAAGTGGTAAATTGGCCACCGTAACGGTTACAAAAGCTGACGTTTCAAGCGTTACCCCTTCGTCAGAGCGAATAGAGGAATTGTAGGTTATGTGTGCTTTTAAAGGCAGATAACGTAGCTCCATTCTCTGCCTTTAAAAGCACACACAACCCACAATTCCTCTATTCACTCTGACGAAGGGCTAACGCTCGAAACGTCAGCTTTTGTAATCGTTACGGAGGCCAATTTACCACTTCAACTTTGTTGATATATCCAAATTACTAACTGTAATGATTCCCATTATTTTTGGAAACTCAATGGAGGGTGTTCAATAAGCACAGGACACCTATTTTTTTTGTGTGAGAAACATCAGAATGTGCAAAACAAAGATTTAATGTTTATTTGAAAAGAATCAAGAAGACTTGAATCAGACTTGCTGTCTCTGGATCCTTCCTGGCAAGAACAATGAGTCAAGCAATTATCACAAAATTTGAGGACCGGATCATTCGCTTGAAGGAACTCTGTACTCACAAGGGCATGGTAATTGAGAGACTGAAACGAAGACCACTGTTTTTGTAATGAGGCTTTAAGTAAGCAATTAAAGGAAGATAAACCATGGTTGTTCTCAGAGTACTTGAACTCTAACAGTGCTGTCACTGAAACAGAATAGGGGTGTTTATTGGAATAGGGGCATTTTTTGGTATAGGGTCCTTATTGGAATTAAGGTGCTTACTCAATATGGGCACTTATTATCGAAAACAAATTTTAGGGGAGCGCCTATAAGAAAGGGGGAACAAGGGTCCTAAATTGAATCATTATGATACCCCTGTCCACCGCAGATTACCAGAATAATTTAATCTGTTTTCCCGAACAGTTTGGTGATAAAAACTTAAAATACTCCTAGGTGGCAAGAGACAAAGTGAAAGTAAAGTGCCCTTCCCAAGGACACAACACAAAGACCCCTGGGCAAGTCTCAAACCTGGACCCCTCAATCCAAAGTAGGTAAAGCCTACTTACGAGATAAGTGGCCCTTCGTGCTGGTGCTTTAGTAACTCCGGTTTCTGTAGCATGAAGCCACCTGGAGTACTTCTACTACCCTCTGGATGGAATGCTAGTCCATTGCAGAGGTTACCCTAGCATTAAATTTGCTGGTTCCCTTTTAATTCTCCTGGATGAAGAGAGGCACTCTGAGAGTAAATTGTCTTGCCCAAGAACACAACACAATGTCCCCTAGCTAGGGCTTGAACCCAGACCACTCGGTCCGGAGTCAAACACACTAACCATGAGGCCACTGCACCTCCCACATAACCCAAAGTCCAGTGTACACAATGTGAGCCCACCATGTCTCCCACAGCTGAACTGAATATTAATCTATTACTATTGTACCTCAGCTGTACTTGTAGCTCTCTTTTGAATGACTCAAATTCCTCTCTTTCTTTGTTCACCTCATTTTCTTTGTTGAGTCTGAACTGGTTCAATTCCTGTTGATGTTCCCTCAAACGCTACAATTCAATAAGCACCCAGAAGTTGAGAGAGAAGCTTCCATCCCATACTTCAGGGGAGATAGGGAAGTAACAGACAGTTATTACATGATAAGCTGAAGTATACTTATTTCTGATCTATGGGAGGACAGATGCCTATATATATATATATATATATATAGATGACATCACCATTAACAAGCGTTTGCTTTTTTATCATATAAAACATAAAGATTCAGTTTTGCCGTGGGTCTGTGCAGCAATAAATCACAGAAGATTTCAACATGTTTTAAGAATATCAGTGACACACTCAGCTGCCCCTTGTGTGCCAATGTTTTGTTCTTGCCACATTTGACTACATGTAATCTATTTAACTAGTTTATTGGTGGTTAAAACAGTGGGATCACCAAATGAAGTGATAAAAGAGATAGAAATGTTGCGCACATCACCGGGAAACACATGATAGTTTCCAAAGCACAAAAATTAACGTCTAAAATGTCACACCTGTTGATAGTGCCTCTGCAGTTCTTCTTTGGCCTTCTCCTCGTGAGATAATTTGAGTTTGAGGTCATCTAATTGGATTTTTAGATCACTGACCTCCCCATCCCTTAAACTATTGATGTTTCTAACTTGCGAAAACAACACATCGTATCTCTGTAGCTCTTGGTCTCTCTCTTCCAACAGTTTCAGGTTGTATTCAAAATCCTCTTTCAGCTTCCTAAATCGCACTCTTTGGTTGTTAAGCTGTCCTTCTTTCTCCTTAAGAGCACTCTGCAATGATTTATTTTGCAGTTGTTGCGCTTCCCTCCATTCATTTTCTTTCTGTTTAACTAGTTCTTGCAGAGACGAAGTTTCGACGGAAATATGTGCCATGAAAATATAAATACTTAGCGCCGGTCTGAACAGAAATCGCGATTGTTGCTGTACTCACATTTGCATGGAAATACATAGTACAAACTGGAAAATTCATTTACGGATAATAAAACACTGCAGCATTTCCAACTCCGTAGAAAACAAGAACAAAATAAGATCGATGTCATGCATCCAACTGAAAATCTGCCGCCATAACATTTGCAATAATTCAATCCCAGACCTCTATCGAATCACACGGTCATCAGGTGAAGCGCGGGGACGGCAGGTTTCTGCGCTAAATTTCGTGGAATTAGTTTTCATCCCTTATTGAAACTTTGCAGTTGACCGACTGAGTTGTCTGTTGATGTATACACTGATGCGAGGAGGACTTATTTTCAAGCATTGATAAAAGCGGCATTCAAAGTTAAAGAAAGTGGGAGGGGGGTGTCTTCAAATCAGGAGTACTACCATTAAATAAAGAAAAGTCCATGATTTATTGACCAAAATAAGTCACAAAGTATAACAGATAGTGTTTGAAACTTTATCCCAGATATTCACTTGTAACAGCTTTAAAGGCCACTTAATTAAATCCTTTTCCTCCACTCTTCAATAGCTAGAATATTTTGAATAGTCAAGAAAACAATTCAACCAAGAATTCATGGCAAATAAATGAAAACATTCAAACCTTGAATCTGATAATAAAAGACACAATGCGGAAGCTTGGGCTACCTGTGGTGTAGGGTCTCTGATGACAGTAAGTTAAAGTCAGCACACTGGCATGGGCTGATATGTTCAGTAACATGGAACATTCTAATTCTCAATTGTTATGATGTTAAACTAACAGTTTTGCAAGTGAGAGTTACTTTCATTTAAAAAAAAATCAATATCAATTTTTTAAGATCATGATACAAGAAGTATTAATACACTGTTAGCGGTGACCTACTGAAATGAATCATGAGATTTAACTGTTCCTTGCAGATCACAAAAAAAGGATTGTCTCCAAAGCTAAAATCCTCCAAAGCCGTCATCTCAAATGAAATAATATAAATACAAAGCTTTCAAAGAGAAAGGCAACTTAATTCCAAGCATAACGGGAAGCATTACTTGCAGAGCTTTACTGCAGCCTACATTTCTTTATTAAGGACCTTACGAGAACCATAACAGTGACAGGAATGAGGACGTGGAAAAACAAAAGATGTAATTGGGAGAACAATAGCTCAGCACGTGCATTTTAAAACTTAGTATATTTCTTAGCTGTCCTTTGCAAAACAATAACGCAAAATCACCAAAGTTTGTGTCGTCTGCGAACCAAAACTGCGATGGCAAATTATTTTAATTTCCATTTGGAACTCAATGTTACTTGAATTTATACGTAATGTTGAGGTTGAGGTGTGGCGCCGTATGAGACGGTAAACACATACAGCCATTTTCGAAATTGTAATTAAAAATGGAAATTCATTTTCTAATTGAGGTCTTCCTTGGCATTGCCATCCTGACTGCTTTTAAGGTCCCAATTTCTTTAGGAGATGCAGTGGCCTGATTATCAAAGCACTCGGGACTCTGGGTGAAGAGGTCCAGGTTCAAGACCTAGCCGGATCAATGTGTTGTTTTCTTGGGCAGGACACCTGGACATTTTACTCTCACAGTGCCTCTTCCCCCCCTCCCCCCCATGAGTATGAATATGTACCAGTCAGGGAAGCCTGATGAAATGTGGGAGGGTAACCTTGCAGTGGAATAGCATCCCATCCAGGGGGGAGGTAGTTATACTGACTCTTAGTTGTTTCCTGCTATGGAAACCGAGATAGGTTCTGGCTGGATAGGCCACTATGCTATGCTTGAGTAAAGACTTGCTACATTTCTTTCACATGCTTTAGATTACATTGTAAAATTCTCAATTGCTTTTCAAATTGATGATATGAGTAAAACTCAAAACACCAGATGAATCTCGTTGTCAACTCTTCTCACATCACAACCAAACCTCTTACATTCTCTTGACATTGTTTCCACAAGCCACTTCACACCCTCCTCTTTGGCCTTGTTAACTCGCAAATGTTTTGTCTGTGTTGGCACCATTCTGAGGCCAGCCAACAGGCCTGTGTCTGGACAAACATCAACAAAGTACATCAAAGCAAGATCCCCACGATACCCTTCATGACCTGTGATACCCTCATAGTCATTTAAAAAGTCACCACAACCATAAACAATAAGTCTGCCATTGTGAACCTCTATACCTTTCACGTGATGCGATGAATGGCCATGAATGACATGCACACCTGCCTCATCAATTGCTTTGTGTGCAAACTTTACAAAAGAAGACTCAACATTCCAACCCCAGTTTCCTCCCCAATGAATTGACAACACAATAATGTCACCATCCTGTTTGTGCTTTTCAATTAGATTTTTAAGTTCATTAACTGACTTGCTAGCTTGATAGAAGTCAACGATGTTAACTCCTTCCTTATCTTTCCTTACCCGCCAGGAGTCAGGGACTCCACTTGAGGAGTGACCAGCAGCAAACACTAACACTCTTACACCCTTATTACCAATATGAAAAACAGCTGGAGCTTTTGCTTCCAAAGAATTCCGTCCAGCTCCAGCAAATTTAATGCCACTATTTTCGAGAGTATTCATGGTTTCGAGAAGACCAGGAAATCCCCAGTCTGCTATATGATTATTTGCCAGAATGCAACAGTCGATATTTGCTGACTGAATAACATTTACATTTCCAGGGTGCATGCGATAGTGGATTCCTTTCATAGGCCATTGTGTGTCACTTGTAGTCACTGAAGTTTCCAAGTTGATGATCCTCAAGTCTGGCATCTTCTCCTTCAATATTTGTATAGCATCTCCCCATACATAGTCTACAGGCCGCTCGCTCTTATCTGGAAGTGGTCCTGTCTGTCTTTCAGCTAAACTGACATAGTCCCTTGCATCCAACCCATTACTCTCATAGAGTATGGGGTTGTTAGAATGTTCTAGGATCATGTCAATCCCTCGCCCTAACATAACATCACCCACCATGAACAAGCTAACAGCTGTGACCCTCCTCTGAAATTTGAAAACCAATTTTAATTATTTTTGTTGTTGACACAGTGATTAAGGACCATTTATTCAACCCCGCAGGCCTAGGATGAAGGGTTTCGAGTTGTGTCATCTGGCGTGGGCATGAGTTTCAAATATAATTAGTTTCTCATCCAATCTTCCAATCCTATTTTCTATAATTAGGATAAATTTTAAAGTATTGAGCATCACACCTTACTTATTTGCCTTCATTAATGGGGATCACTTATGTTATGATCAAAACAGAGCAATTTCCTGGTGTGGGTATAAATTTCAAATTACCCTCTATCTTTAATATCGCACCCTCTCTCTGATTGGTTAAGATATGTTTTGAGGTTTTTTTGAGCACTACAACTAACTTTATCGCCTTAATTAATGGGAATCACTTCTGTACGAGTAACTTGTGAGTTAAAACGAGCTATTAATTTGTTTTTAAGTAAAGCAGCTCGATTGCCTTCACTGTCTTCGTTGTGACGCTAAGTTTGTGGTTGCAGCCAAATATTCTTGAAGTAACTGTTGGAATCTGCAATCTATTCGTATAAGTATAGCAATTCAAAAGAATTACCTACCTTACTCGTTTGAGAAGCAAGATCTCTTCCTCCTTCTTGAAATACCTCAGACTTTGAAAACTTTAGCGTGGAATTTGTGGATCCCATTCCACAGGCATATAATAAGAATTTCAAGATGCGATATGATCTAAGACAATTATGCATCAATTAATGAATACTATACTGGATACTTTCGCGATTTCAGTTTCTCCTTTTAAAGTCAACTTAAAATCCTTTAAGCGTAGATTCCTCAAAAGCACAAAGTTATTATAACTTTAAATTTATTTGACCCGAAAATTGCGAGATGCATCTCCTACCGGTATCCGATTGTTCCCGATTATTTTACGAAATTGACCGACAAAAATCGACTATTGATACAGTGGCTTCCAGGCCTCCCAACTTATGTTGTTCAAGATGGCGGAAGCGGTCACGAATCGAAATGTCAGCAGATCTTCCTGCTAGTAGTTTACCTGGTTGATATCAAATGTTGTGATATTTAAGGCGAATTGGGCTACTTTTGGCCGAGAAGAAGGTGAATGACAATCAAGCTGGGGCTCTTAAATAATGTCCAGGTGCGGTTTTTATGCCCAGCCGACGTTGATGAAGTCAAACGACTCTGTCGCGAATGGTTTCCGATTGAGTGAGTATGAATGTTTCTTTTTAATACAGAACGGGAGTTGAATTCAGAATAAAGTAATAGGTAACGACAGGCTTATTGCTTGCAACAAAAGTAGAAGAAAATAGCAAAACCAGAGTTGGTTAAGAGTGAACTAGTTTCGAGTTAATTTGATAAATACAGCTGGAACAGACTTCTGATTACTGCCTGATATGGTTTCGTCAAGCGTGTGCTTTGACAAGGTTGAACTTATCGATAAAAGTAGTGAATTCCAGGCAGAGTTAATAAAGTTCCTTTTCGTATTATCAAAGGCTGATGTGCAAATCCAAGGTTTTTCGGAAATGAAATGGGGCGAAGAAGTTTACATTTCAGATTAACCGTTTACGCAGTTGTCAAAGTTACTATTTATAGCTATTATGTACGAAGCCCAGCTTACCGTTCTGTTGGCCAAGAGAGTTACGTTCTACATGTTTGCATAATGATATCGCAGCCTTCTCCCCTAAAGTGGATTGAATGTTTTGAAGCTTTTCAAGATAAAAATTAGTGATAATAATTTTGAACGACGTTTCGACCTCGCTGAGGTCATTTTCAAGCTGATGAAAAGGAAAATTTTTACATATATGTACTAAATTCAAGACGTGGGAATGGTAAAGGTGATAAAATATGGACATATATGTAAACACTCTGCATAAGATAGAAGTGATAAAATTGCAAAGGAGACAATACGAATAAATTAATATGAGAGTTGACGAAAGTAAAACTATAAATTATACAAAGATACCGTAAATTATTATAAAAATAGCTTTGCGCGGATTGAGTCTGACTGTTTGTTCAAGCTTGGCTTAATTTCTTTTATAAAAAGCATCTCATAAATTAGGCAGTCCAGTTTACTTTTGCATTTCTTCAGGATTTTGAAACTGTGATGCAAGTCACTTGGGGTATGCCCATGCCGCTCTTTAATGTGATTTCCAATTGAAGACTGAGACGCTTTGTGTTCTTCAGCATGTTGGTAGAGGTGCTGGCATGTGTAGCCGACACAGTCTGCATCGCACAGACCACACTTAAAATAATACACAACGCGCGGCCGATTGATGATGTTGGGCATCTTTTCCATTGGTTTTAACTCATATCCGGTCTCTCTGTTAGTGTACACAGGAGAAATGTCAGTTTCAATTTTTCGGCTTAGGTCGCCAAGTTGCCTTTGTATGGAATTTGCTGATGTTTGGTCCTTAAAATGAGGTAAAATTCGCACGGGTGTTTTTTCTCGTCAGACGTTTGATTGATCCCTGGATCCCCAGACACTTTTTTCGTGATGAAATCATTAATGGTCGAATGCAGTAGTTGAGTTGGGTACTTGAGTCACGAGAAGGTTTCGGTGAGACATTCATACTCTTGGTGAAAAAATAGTCAGTTAGATGACAACTTAAAGGCACGATTTAGCATTGTTTTAAGCAATGATTGCTTATATCTCATGTCGACGTGACTCTGATAATGCAATAACAGACCAGTATCAGATGGCTTCTTGTACACCTTCATTTCCAGATGGCAATTTCATTGCATGATTTCAGTTCCCAGAAAAGACAATTTGCCCTTCACAGCCAGTTCCATGGTGAAACTGACCGAAGGATGACTTTTGTTCAGTGTGGCTAGGAACTTTTCAGCTGTTTCGGTGTCTGCCATTATGCTTAGTGTGTCCTCTACGCACCATTTGTAGAATTCAGGCATTTTGCCTTGTTCCTCGAGTCGATCTTCGATACTGCACATGAATGCATTTGCCATTAGGGGCCCAAGTGGCGATCCCATGGCAACACCATTGATTTGTTCATACAAGTTTCCCTCAAACTGGAATAACTGGTGCTTTGTGGCAATATTCAACCGCTCTACCAGCTCTGCTTTTGTGATGCTGAGGTTATGTTCTTTACGTATAATGCACGATCCTCGCAGTAGATAGCGCTATTTATGCAATAGCGAAAATCAGACCTGAAAAAAAAAATCAGGCCTGTACAGGATTCGAACCACTGACCTCTGCGATACTAGTGCAGCGCTCTACCAATTGAGCTAACAAGCCAACTGGGAACAGGCCGTTAAGTTGATTCATAATAAACCCGTGAAAGTGATAAATCAGATACAATGAATATATGAAGTTCATATATTTTGAACTGTGGTATCAGATACGTATAATGCACGATCCTCGCAGTAGATAGCGCTATTTATGCAATAGCGAAAATCAGACCTGAAAAAAATCAGGCTTGTACGGGATTCGAACCACTGACCTCTGCGATACTAGTGCAGCGCTCTACCAATTGAGCTAACAAGCCAACTGAGAGCAGGCCATTAAGTTGATTCGTAATAAACCCGTGAAAGTGATAAATCAGATACAATGAATATATGAAGTTCATATATTTTGAACTGTGGTATCAGATACGTATAATGCACGATCCTCGCAGTAGATAGCACTATTTATGCAATAGCGAAAATCAGACCTGAAAAAAATCAGGCCTGTACGGGATTTGAACCACTGACCTCTGCGATACTAGTGCAGCGCTCTACCAATTGAGCTAACATGCCAACTGGGAGCAGGCCGTAAAGTTGATTCGTAATAAACCCGTGAAAGTAATAAATCAGATACAATGAATATATGACAACTGGTTCTTTATTGAACCAGTTGTCCTGAAACACTTTTTCAGTAAGGATAGCTATTGTTTCGTCGACGGGAATGTTGGTAAAAAGCGAAGTTACATCGTATGAAACAAGGACACAACAATCATCTACTTCCATATCATGGAGAGCATCCACAAACTAAAAAATATCACTGATTGTGTGACTGTTGGTTGATAGTGGTTTGAGTTTTAAATCCAGCCACTTTGCTAACTTGAAGTTATATGTCCCAGTTGTGGATAAGATGGGGTGCATTGCTAACCAGCGCTTATGGGTTTTCGGTAAGCCATATAGGTGAGCAAGCCTCGAACCTTTTTGAATGACTTATTGGGCGATTTCTTTGGGTAATATTCTTTGTACGGTGGTGGCTAATTCTTTTTCTTTCTGTTGTAGCAGATGATAGTGCTTTGGTGGTCGCCCCCTCATTTTTGGTCTTTCGGTACTCATAGGTCTAAACTTGCTGTCATCGTTGATTGATGATTCCTTGACTCAGTCCGCACAAGCTATTTTTATAATAATTTACGGTATCTTTGTGTAATTTATAGTTTTACTTTCATCAACTCTCATATTAATTTATTTGTATTGTCTCCTTTGCAATTTTATCACTTCAATTTTATGCCTAGAGTTTACATATTTCCATATTTTATTGCCTTTATCATTCCCAGGTCTTGAATTTAGTACATATATGTAAAAATTTTCCTTTTCATCGACCTCAGCAAGGTCGAAACGTCATTCAAAATTATTATCACTAATTTTATCTTGAAAAGCTTTTCTAAAAAACTACTTATCAGAATGTTTTGAAGCTATGGTTTTCCTTTACCATCAAATTTTCGGAAAAGAGAACAGAGCAAAACAAAATGTAAAATGCAATGCAATGAAATATTTTTAGACCTGTTTTCAGGAGGCTCATCTGGTAGATATTTGCCACTTGACAAAGCAAGTCACTTCTCATATTTTCAAATGTATTTGCTTTTGATACGACAGAATTTGACACCTGTTGTGAAAGTAATGATAAAAGACAATTAAAAGACCATTATTTAAATTTATGAAATAGTAAACTTTTACTAAATCTTGCCAGATACCCTGATGTTTGGTATGAGGAGATAACATCAAGTTCCCGATTCTTTTCTTTGGCTGCCACGCTAAATCATGACATTATAGGACTCCTTGTAGCAGAAGTAAAAACCAAGTCTTTATGCAACAAAGAGGTGAAGTTGTATAAGATGTTAGTTTGAAATCATTTTATTTTGAAAGAATTTTTTTCTTAATTTTTTTTCTCTAACCGCCTCCCGGTTAGCTCAATAGATAGAGTGCTGGACTGTTGTGCGGGAGGTTGAGGGTTGGAGCCCCGGCCGGAACAACACTCAGGGTCTTAAAATAATTGAGAAGAATATGCTGCCTTTCTATAACATCAAGAAATGGTTAGATATTCTAGTCTTCTTGGATAGGGATGAATAAATGAAGGTCCCGTCTCCTGCAGGGTTAGGGGCAGGAGACGTTAATTTCCCATGCACGAGATTACTGTGTGATGGATGTCCTCCCCTGGGGTGGGATGGGTGGTTAACAGGACCCCCGTTGATACCAGTGTTTACTACACTGAAGAGGCAATCCTGTATAAATATAGATGTCTACTCTATTAAGATATGGAAGTGGTGAGGCAACGCTTCACAGGAAATGTTACTTAATTTGGTAAAAGAGATTAGCACACCCTCCCCTGCCAAATTGTTAGAGGTACAATTAGCTCAAATTGTTATCAGGTCCTTGTGTGGTACAAAGTACAATTCCATTGATTGTTCAAGCACTTGACACTTTCCTTCTCAGTTCACTCAAGGTCAGCGTTAATCCTTTACAGCCAAACATCAGCATGGTTATTCTCCATACAGTTCTCTGTATATTACCAAGGCGCTGACAAGGAGAAAATGTTTAACAATCAAGAATTTAGAACTTCAGATGGTGATCATTTCGTCCATTTTTGTGACCTGAATGTTTGATTCAGAGGTTGATAGTGATGCTAGTTACTCTTAGAGGTCAGAGGATTGTCAGATTTCAGAAAATTTGGTATTGTTAAAAACTGGATCATTGGATAATGCAATTCAAGACTTTTTATTGGTTTAGCCATTATGGTATATGAACCAATACACCATAATCCAATATCTGTACATTGTAACATCCGGTTTCTTCTTACAAAATAAAGTCGAGAAGATTTGTCTAATATCTTGAGGGCATTTTTTTTTAATAAAACAATTATTCCACTTGTGTTTGTTGGATATGAGATGATTATAGCCAAATTGGCACTACGCACCTCATTGGCTATCTACCATCATATCCAACTCGCGCTCATGGAATAATTGTTA
This sequence comes from Stylophora pistillata, assembly GCF_964205215.1. Taxonomy (NCBI): domain Eukaryota; kingdom Metazoa; phylum Cnidaria; class Anthozoa; order Scleractinia; family Pocilloporidae; genus Stylophora; species Stylophora pistillata. The sequence continues at coordinate 10,544,894 of NC_142528.1, read as the reverse complement.
AATATCAACTAAGTTGAAATTGTAAATTGGCCACCTTAAAGAGTAAAAAAGCTGACATTTTGAGCATTAACCCTTCATCAGAGTGTTTTGAGCGTTAGTCCTTTGTCTAATTCACTCTTACGAAGGGCTAATGCTGGAAACATCAGCTTTTTTACTCTTTACGGTGGCCAATTTACTATTTCAACTTAGTTGATTTTACCAAATGACCTTGTTACCCCCACTGATGCAGCACTACAGTTTCTTTAGAAACTTACCCCCTTATTCAGATTTCAGAAAACCTGACCCAGACCAATTGGTAAACCTTAAATAAGGGTAAAGTCAAACTTATTTGTAAAGGGCAAAATCAATCCATGCAGGGTGATACTTACTGTGATGGTTTAAGTTTAGGACTCTGGTAACCTTAACCCAATATTTGATTTTTCTTATAGGATGCTGGAATTCTTTCTTTTGCTTTTGGTGATGATTCCCAAGTGGCTTATATTCTTAGCATTGGCGTGGTAAAACAATACAGACGACATGGAATTGGTAATCAGTTCTTTCCTTATATTATCATGATTTTCTTGGAAGTTACAAGAGAGGTGTACTCCAAGACCATTAAATTTTTACTCTGCCTTGAGAGTCTGTATTAAATATTTACCACCAACCACATAAATTGTTAGATTCCAAAGAATAACTTGGTTTGAAAATTGTCTTCAATTGTGCAAAAAATTGGACTTTGCTACCTGCTTTAAGAAAACTTATAACCAAGGGAAGTTGTTATGCGGGGTTCAGAAAAAAGAAAACAGCCAAAAAAATTAATTTGTGTCGAGAATGCCATCTGTATTGCTTCTTATTGTACAAAGAGATTGTCAAGAGATAAAGAGGAGTTAGTCTTACATCACAAGTAAGCTAAGCAAGTTCGTAATGGGGGTGTCAGTAGTGGAATTTGTTTAGCACATTCGAGGAAAATCTTTAGAAGGTGGAATCTCAAAACAGGGTTAGAGTCTCATTTTTTTTTTTATTTACTTTAAAATGGTGGAAACAAAGATTATATGGTTTCTGTTACTCTGATAACAGGGTTCGTCCATAAAAACCATCCCTCAAAGAGAATCTCAGTAGGGTTGTTCTTACCTGATTGATTAAACAAACACTTTCATGTAAACAAAATGATCTTGTTATTTCAGGGACCCTTCTATTGGACAGTTTACTCTCCCACCTCACCACGCCTGAGAGGCAAAATTGCAAAGCTGTCTATCTTCATGTTTTAACCACAAACTCGGCTGCAATGAAGTTTTATGATAAGAGGCATTTTAAGCAGTTTCGTTACCTACCTTTGTACTATGCCATCAATGGAACCCACAAGGATGGATTCTCTTATGTGCTTTATATTAATGGAGGTGAACCTCCTTGGACACTTGGATATCCTTTAAAAAAACGTGGGCTTTGTTTAGTTTTTATGTTGGTGATTTGGAATTTGTGGCATTTGCTAATCAGATCCTCAAGCCTAGTGGGGTTTGCATGAGAGAGAAACTTATTTCCAAATGAATTCCATAAGTTTAAAACTCAGAGGAAAGAACCATTGACAAATCAGCTCTCAACATATTTTAAAAGTCTGTGGGTTTCCCCATAGGATCTCCCTGACAGTCTGGAGGTAGCTCCCCCCTCTCTGTACCTATTTATATTAAAAGAAAAGAAAAAATAGGTGCTGTGCAGAACACAACAGAGTGATGTGCACAAGGTATGAACCTCGACTTCTAAATTTACAGTCCAGCATACTATCACTTAACACCACTTCTTCATCAATGGTAAATTCGCAGTGTTCATAGATTTATTGATAAGAATTTATTCAACTTTTGCCTTTCTTCAAAGAATTATTTTTATCCTTAACACAAATCAATGATGCCTTGAAATTTCTTGGAGCGAAACTGTCCCAGCTTCGGCCCTGCAAGTTGCCGCTGTATCTGATGAGTTGTTGCTACCACTGGCTTCTGTGGGTTGCACCTATACAGGCAATAAGAGACTCGTGTGTGCGCAGCATGTGACATACATAACATGACAACCTCTTGAAGGTAGAAAAGGAAAAAGGATTTTAGAATAATTATTTGTAAATAACTGTTATCATGTACTTGTGTATAGAAAGCATTTTGTATGAGACAGACCATTTTTCTTTTTTGTTTGGTGACCAGTTCATTTTGTGGAATAATATTACTCTGTACATTGACTTTTTTTTTCTGCATTTTTATTAAAGAAGATCAGCAAATATTACTCCTTAACGTAAATTTTAGAAGATATATTAAATTTTTTTTTAAGTACAAAAGCAATGATACTTTTTCAAACAGAAGCAATCCATCTGGGGATTATTTTTCTGTTTTATGACCCTAGTGTTCCATAAACAAGGGGATAGTCCAGTTTGAACCTTTTGATGTAACCTTGTTTGGCAAATTGCCTGTTAGGAGAAAATTTTTTTTTATGGTGCAAAGGTGGTTTCATCAGCAGGATTCTTGTGTAGTTTGATTGCTTTTCATATGATTCTAAGATGTGTTAAATTAAAAGTAGTCCAGGGTTTCATTTTTTTTCTTCACTATGTTCTTTGTTCTCTATGATTGGCTCAGAAAACTCGTGCACCCTCAGCCGATCAGAAGCAAAATTAAAAGCAATCGTGACTTGGGTTCCTTGGTGTAGAAGACTCAGGATGCCTCTCAATTGAACACTACCTCGTCAATCTTTTGTTTTCATTGTCGTCCTCATTGTCTTGTGTTTTTGTTTTCGATTGTTTTATGTCAACTGTATCTTCTGCAAGTCACTTTTCACTAATGCTTAAGTAGAGCTCGTTACTGCAAAGATCACTATCATGTTAATTTCTTAAAAACTGCAGTTTACACATGTGATTTTCATATACAGTTCACAGTCATTGTGTCGTCTACATCATGAAAGACCCCTCTTTTGGGTGTGTTAACTTTAAGTTCTCTGTTTAAGAATTGTTTCATGCTTGGCGTGCGTCCATCGAGTTATAGATGCACGCGGGGAGTTTGGAGAGCACGAGAGAAGCGTAAGAGTTGCTGGAGGCGCAGCCGAGAGCAACTCTAGCTTCTTGAGTGCTCTCCAAACTTCCCAAGTGCATCCATAACTCGATAGACGCACAGCTAAAAGCGTGAAACAATTCTTTTATAACATACGAAAACAATTTGGGCGCTGAATGACGTTTTTGTAGTGTTTTTTTAAATGAAAGTTACCCGAAAATGTTGGCGTCTCCGATTGTTTTGTTGATTTTGTAATTAAATGGTTTTCGGTAGAATTAACAAATGTAACCCAAAAAAACGTCATCAACAGAGACGTTTACCTTTAAAAGTCCCCTTAGACCAATTTGTAGTCTTCTTAGTTCTTGCTGAATGTCTTTCAGCTAAAATTTTCTCCAACTCCTGTTCCGATAAATTCGGAAAACGGGCCTGTTATTCGGAAAACGGGCCTGTTTTGTTTCGTTTTCATTGTGCTTGTTGGCTTGATTACTTGCGGGAAGGTCAAAAGCCAAAGAAAAGTTTGGTTGGTCTTCGATTTACTATTATTGCTTTCCGAAACTTTAACTTAAGGTACTCACACGACGGAAATTTTGCAGCTATTTTGAAACTGCACACGTCATTTTATTGAGCACAGCCGTGCGTACATAAAGATTTTGTTCATGTTGACGCAATAGGAATTAGATAGGACTAGCGCGCGCGCTATGTTATAATACCCTTTGTAACATTCAACTTGGATCTGCTTGGCTGTTTTCAATTGATAACTTTAATTTTGGTTTTACCATACTTAATCAAAAAGCGCGGTTTTCAAGAGGCAGTCGTAACACACGCTTTGCCTTTCCTTAGGTCAATTAACTGTTAGGAGGAGTGTGACAGGTAAAACTTACGTATTTAATGCTTAATGCAATTATTGATTAAAACAAGATTATTAAAATTAGACATTTATCGGAAACATGCCCTCCTGACTGGTGAGTGTTGTGAATTCATATCATTGATCTGAGATGCCCTACGATGAGGGTAAATGTCACATTTTAGATCTCTGTTGCAAGGCTAGAGCCAAAAGACTGAACATTGGTGATTTTCTCTGTTCAGAGTTAGTAAGGTTACTTTCCATCTGTACCAAACATTTTCGGCGACTAACAGAAACGTCTTTTGATTGTCGTCATGTCTTTCCGGCTTTTTTCATTCGCATTACCAGTTTTGTCTCCTCACGGGCAGCCCAAGCTCACTACTAGAAAAGCGGACGGGACTCTTACCGTGTTGCGCAACGTTTTATATTTACAAAGGTTTGTATGGGATGTTATCGGTTTGCCTTAGAAGAGAGAAAAAAATGTCTTGTTTTGAAATAAAATGGGCTTACCTTATTGTCTTGTTGTTTTCTTTGTTGATTCCTTGCGTCTCAGACCATTTTAAAGCGTTTTCGGCGAGTTAGCGCTATGTTGGTGTTCAACCGCTAAAAGAAAGTCTTTCTTTGTACACCAACATAGCGCTAACTCGCCGAAAACGCTTCAAAATGGTCTGAGATGCTAGGAATCAACAAAGAAAACAACAAGGCAATAAGGTAAGCCCATTTTATTTCAAAACAAGACATTTTTTTCTCTCTTTTAAGGCAAACCGATAACATCCCCGGCATACAAACCTTTCTAAATATAAAACGTTGCGCAACATGGTAAGAGTCACGTCCGCTTTTCTAGTAGTGAGCTTGGGCTGCCTGTGGTCTCCTCAACTTCGATCTCACAGACCCATTCTTGATCTGGGTGTACAAGTTCCGGCGTGGAAAGATACGCCTCTACCACGTCTGAGTCTGTGCATTCCAAAGTTTTTGCGTCTAGTTCTCTCAAGATATCTAATTGCGTATGAAGCATTGCAGCTTCAACAAGAATTCTTCGAAAAAAGGCACATTCCAATATATTGAGTTTTTTGCCCCAAATGTGAGACCCACGGCAAACGTCTCCACGACTCATTCCGAGGACGAAAAAAATGTGCATCCTGCAGCGCTAAAAATAATGATGGCTCACAGATTACCAAAAGTATTTAGCAATGAACTGAAGACTTATGCGCACTATGATTGGACGTTGCTATGATCTGTCAAGGAAGAGCCGCTAAGGTCATATAAACAAAATTTCTTCTTTGGTTTGGTTCGCTATCATGACTACAGCGAACAACTGTGAAAGCGTTTGCGAGAACATTTTAAATTGAGCAACTGAAAGCCTCGTAAAAGCTATTTAAGACGAGTCAGAAAAGTCAAGAAAGTGTTACGAGGACAAATCCTAGAACACTAATACGCTGCGAGGCAAGTTCTTGTAAACTAATAATTATTTTACTCGAATCTGTTGCAATTTGCAATGAGCTCCTTCGCTTATAGATCATTAAGACGTCAAAATTTTGAAAAAAAAAAGAAGAATATCAGTAATTGACTCACCTTCGTTTCATGTGCATCGTTTTTGTTCTTGGCACGTTATGAGGTTGGTGATCTAGAACTGCACCGACTCATGGCATCATTGCCAAGGGCCGGCTCACTTGCAAAGATTGTCCAAGTCTTGCTCAACAACCAAAAGGCCTCACTAACCATCCATTTATCTAAATAGGACACTTTGATCTACAGAAAGTTATGTAAAGACGGAGCTAAGGTTACCTGTAATGTCGTCAGTTAACATGGATCAAAATTAATACAGAAGGGCCTCTATTTCGGAAAAACCTCTGGAACTGGCAAAATTGTCTCTTAAAACTGAAAGGTGCTCCTTCACCAAAGATCGTTAACACACTGTTAGAAATAATCTTTTTCGGTCGGAAATAAGCGGTGTCAAGCAATTACAAAAACTTCTTAGCGGTATACCCAGAAAGGTGGTGTCATAAATGAAGAAATCCTGATTGAAGATGACTCAGAGAGACTCCAGCGCTGGTACACAAAGAGAGCACGTCAGTGAACTGGAGAACCTTAAAAGTTCAATTTAGGTCATGGGTAAGTTAGAGTTGAAGTCCTTGTTTATCTCAATGAGAGCCACATCTGCTTGGGTGTGACGATTGATGTTTTTTGCCCGGTCATTGATGGCCGAGGGAAAGTTGGGTTTGACAGGATAAGTTTTGCTAAAGGCCGTGCTGAGATCATACGCAGGTATAACGATTCGGAAAAGCCGGGTTTGGTTTGGCGAAAATGATGCAGCGTTACACTGCGTTCTATAAGCTTGCTGCACATGCAGAAAAGCAGGAGAAACAGGACAATAGTCAGGACGAGCTGATTTACCATTCTTTCTTCATGTATGACACTCCGTGTTGTCTTCGATTGATCTGGTACTCTGCCTGGGTCATCTGACAAAAGGCGCGATACTCAACGATAGTTTTAGAACCGAACGTCGATGGTTCATCGGAACCGCTTGCTTGAAAGATCATAGAAGTTGTTTGAATACCCTTTGGACAGAGACTCTGGGGTCAGAAATGGAGTTGTGAAAATTACGCGAGTGTTTGAGTAGTATAGGGGCCTAACTAAAGAGATCTCCTCTTGAAATACACCTTTGTTTGACTTTTGGATCGTCTGGCACCACGAGACTTAAAAAAAAAAAAAAAATCGCACAGCAGGAGTACAAGTGCATCACTCAAATGATGGAATCTTGCACCGTTATGGATTTGCAATCAAGATGAAATTTCCAAAAGAGAGCCAAAATTTTTAAGAAACTAAGCCTGCCCTGCTAATACATCCTCGTTCTTGCGCCTACGGCATGATGCATGGTATGGATCCGTTGACCAGCGTGAAGAGGCTAAACCTATGCATCAAAGGGACTCTTGTTTCGCTTGTTTGTGTCGAGGAGAAACATGAAGACCCCTTTCTAATCAGAAAAAAAAATATTCCTGTTGTTGACATTAACTCAAAAGATGTTTAATATAACTCAGACTTGGAACGCCCTAAGAGGTAGGTCTCCACATTTGATCAATAGACTGTTTACAAATAAGTATAAGCATGGCAGAAAGTTACAAAAAGACATCTATCGATTGATCCCTCAACAGTTCTTTGCGTACTAACGTAGTCAGCAGTAATTCCTCCAAACAGTTACTACAGTGGAACTCCGATATAACGATATGCCAAGGGAGCGGTGGAATTAGATCGTTGTATCGAGTTATCGTTCTATCGAGACGGGGTTCTGTCCTATACATTTTACTGTAACTTTTTCTGGGACATAGCATATTTATCGTTGTACCGGGGATATCGTTATGTCGAGGATCGTTGTATCGGGTTCCACTGTAGCTACTGAGTGGTGAGTGTTACAAAATAACAATTTTAGTGCGTTTACGATTAACTGGCGTAATTTTTTTTTTTTTTTTAATGAAAGCGCTGATTACCATTACTAATGCAGTCTCTACACCTAGGACAGAGGAACATTGTTAACGGGGAATGTTTTGTAATCGATCCTGAAATGAAATATGCTGGCAAGATGTCATTATTGTTTGGAGAAACAATTTTTTGTTACCAGCATCAAGCAATGTTTTCTCTTAAGTTTGATTAAAGCGTTGAAGCGCGACTTTCTGTTGGATTGTTTGCTAGCGGTGTCTTAAGTCACCTTTGATGTCTGACGAGTATTCTTGAGCTCGTCATAATGGACGAAAATTTGCCCGCCAAACCGCGAAGAAAGAGCGCAAGAATCGCTTCACAAGGCCATATGGTAAGTTGAATTTAATTCTCACCAGCTTCTAGTTGGATTAGTAGAGTTTGTAGAGGATAACGGAGTTTCGCTTCGCAAAAGGGACACGTTCCAAATTCAAGCATTCCTTGTTCTTATAGTCTATGAAACTAAATGATTGCCAATACAACTACTTGAGCAGCACCACCTTTACTAACACCGGATATACCTCGGCGAGCTTCGATGAACGTTCTCGATGTGTGGCTGACTAGATTCCAACGCAATCCTCAGAGCTCAGGGCACAACTCCGGAAAAAACACGATTTTCAAAAGTAGCATCATTTTGCTTCCCAGATTCATCAAGCAAGGAAGTTTACAAATCAAAATAACCGAAACTTTGACGTTTGTTGTGCAGAGCTTCACTGATGAGATTAACATTTTTGCAATTACTTATCAATACTAAGACTCTGTGTTTTCCATTCTCAGTGTGTGTCGTGATCGTGGATGTTAATGACAAAAAGAGCTACACAGATCTGAACGCCGGTAAATAAAATATTCACTCGAATTGCATTTTTACTGACAGAACACATCGGTGCTGATAAAGCGGTGCAGGACTTGAGCCAGGGGAGAATTTTGTTGAGCACCCTGTTTAGTATGCTTCGGAAAGAATAGCACGACGAACTACAGTCATCATGAAATCAGTTTTCGGCGTACGGCGTCAGGAAATCTGGTTTGTTCCTTTTAGCTCTATGAGGCTGTGTTTGTATCTCACAGAATAGAGAACTGCGACGTAATAACAAGGGCAGAATCGCTGAAATAAAACTTTCAACGTCGCCCTTTTTCAGTTTGTCAGTGCCATGAAACCGCCTCTCTTCCCTTTTCGATTTGCAAAACATGTTTCCACAAACAAAGGCCTTTCTTAAATTTCATCAGATAGGCAAGTACTTTATTTTCGAAGATCTTGTTAACGTGAAAAACAAATCATGCTTTATTTCATTGTTTTCTTATCAGAAGATGCCAATGTTTAGACTATCAAGCACTGTAACCCAGACTAGTGGGCATGTACAAAAACGCGACCGATTGATTTCCTTCGTTTTACCAAATGTTCAAGGGCATCTTAAGTGTCTTCATTAGAGCGTTATCAGTCTTGGTGAGCAAATAAGGAGAGCATAAGATGCAAGATTGTTTTAAGTCTTTTCTTAAAAAGATCATGCCCTTGCAGCTAGTGTTAAAAAACAGTTACAAAATAGGGTACATTTGAATCTACATTAAGGTTCCAAAAATCTCAAAAATGCAGAAAAACAACTTTAAATATATTCGTGTCTGTAATGCCCTCATAATCTAACAAAGCCCGGATTAGCTCAATAACCATTTTCCATGCAACAACAAAGGGCAGAGCTGAGTTTCAGACGTTGGCTTTCGCAATTTAGCCGGTTAGTTAATTTTTAACTGATATATTTAAGTGGACTCGGCAACTATTCGGCGCGGGAAATCGAAAAACACTCTTAAGATTTTCCCAAATAAGGCGACAGTGCGTGGGAGGCGAATGGTCTGGAATGTAGTTGCCCTGGTAACATTGTCTTTCCGAAGTACAATAAGGATTCTATTGATCCTCGGACTAACAATGATTGCTTTCTTTTATGGCATCTGAGTTATGTCAGTGATGTTATTATATACGTTAAACGGCCAATCCACGTTTGTTTTGTAGCGGATAATTTCCGTTGTGGGAGGAATGACTTGACACCATTCGTTGTTCTTCTTGTGTATAACGTATTATTGACGAGAATGTAGACCGCTTCGAACGTGCGTTTCGACAGCGAACCCGACCACCGAACGGGAAAATCAGTAAAGTAGCTGTAGAGTACCTTGACATGTCTGAACTCAGGCACGACAAGTACTGTTTGCTTTCACCTCCGTGCGAAATGTAATTGCACTGCAACGTCTTTGAACGAGGATTTTGTCGGCCAAAGCTGAACCCAGTATCAACTCATACAAGGTACGTCAGGAAAACGGCCGTAAAATTTAAGGTTCTCGAGTCAAAATTGAGGTTCTTTAGTTGATGTAAGCTTCTAAATAAGGTAGCGAATTGCTGAATAATAGTTGCACTGACCTGCGAGTTACAAACACCCATGTATTGTACACATGCCTCCTTTACTCTAGATTCTTCGCGATGGAAGCGTAGCAAATTACAATGTAGTCTTTACTCTTCCATCACTTCACCTCGTTCAGGGTTTTTAGAACGAATTTCTGAAATATTGAAACGTGTACAACTACAATAGGTGATGTTTGTCTGACTAATATTGTTCCATTGTTTTTGTTCGTGAAAAAAAAAAACACAATCAAATCGACTTGTTTCATTTTCCCATCGTCTAATTCTACAATAAAATTGTGACTAAAATTGATTTTTAAAGACAAATCAACAGAAAAGCTAACGCCAGAAAAGTTTCCTCGGGGAGCCTTAAACAGGCTACGATGTTTCGTTGTTTGCTATATTGGGAGAATTAGAAATCCACGCAGTAGGATTTCCACCTCATGTAACTTATTTTCCGCAATCAAACTTGCACGTAATAAATGGGTCGTCAATCAAAGATTTCCATTTCACAATTTATTCTGCAGTAAGATTTATCCGCTGAAGTACTTCGCTATATTACGTTAAGGAAAGAATACTTTGCCCATTTGTAAAGCACGAAATCTAGCTTTCCTGTTAGTTGACGAAGTATGATACGAGAAAATTAAAATGTAAGGGAAAGATTTTCTGTAAAGTGTGAAGGAATAAAGATTGCAAACAACGGCTTTTAGGAGAGTATTGTCGGCTTAGTGCAAAAAATAGCAGTAAATGTCGATTTGCCGTCAGCAAGAAACCGTATGTATAAATCCAACGATAAAATAATTATTTAAGATGGAAAGTTACTTTTTCCAGATGTTAGAAAGAATGCATTTTTTTAAATACCAAATACTTGAGAGAGATATTAAGTTTTTCAGTCTATCGAAAGGAAAGGAATTAAGAAATTTTGTTCTTCCATGCGATAATCGAGAATTACCACTTTGATAAATTTGTGAATAGGGAGAAGTTTAATTTTACCCGCAAGGATTACATCGAGGGAATCCTTAATGAATCTTCCGGATAGAAAACCAAATTCTTATCGGTTGTATAAAAGGAAAATAAGAGGCAACTGCTGAGAAGAATGCAACTTTTTCATAGGAGCATTTGTTTCATGTAATTAACTTTGCAGATTGTATACCACCAAGTTTCGTTCGTTTCATTTTTTTGGCAGAATTTTTTTTGATTGTCTTCGTTTTCAAGGCATCAGCTAATCGACTTACCAACAAATGTCGTTGTTGTTGAGTTAGAATTTTGTTACGGAAAAAAGTTAACAGCGCACATTTTGCCAACCTGCCTTGCGGCGAAAGTTTCTTCCCGGCTAAGAGACTCATCAGAGAACTTTGGCTGATTCGTCACATGGCGTTTGTTGACTTACGAAAAAAAATTCCCCTAAACTATAATTTTTAAGAGTGTCTTCTATCTATGACGTTTGACGAAAATTAAAAGCCTGCTTCTCACTAGCGGAAATGAATGGAAAAAGTCCACTTCTTCTGTTTACGATTGTATGACTGAATTGCACTCTCTCTCTCTCGAGTTTTCTAAGCCGTGTTGTTTGTATTGTTTGGCCCTCAAACCTCTACGTTATCCATTTATCCTCGCTAAAACGTGATGAGAAACGGATCGAACTCAAAGACAAGGGTCGGTTTGGCCAGAATCTGTCCCTATGTCGGTTATTGGAACTGACCCTCCAGGCAGAATCATGAAGCCATGTAAAGGGCGTAGTCGAACTGCAACTTAAAGATCACGCCGGGTCTTGCCAACTCTTTTCCCGATCTCGAATTCTTGTCACCTCTCATTTCGATCTCAAAGTCTCGCATTCCTTCCAGATTCTCAAAGCCTGAAAATTGTTTCACATACTCGAGGGTAAAGGTCAAAAGGTGGCATTTGTATAGCTCGTGGTTGTTGTTTGGAAATATTGCAAATAAAGTCTGACATACCACAAAAAACGAGCGCAAAAGACCTTATAGCGATATTTTCCTGTCGTCAGTACTGCGTTGCAAAACTCTAAGTAAAGCAACGATAAAAAGGTGTTGATCGGTTAAAAATCGAAATCTTGGAGTCCCAGATTTTGAAACAGAAAGCTCGTCGTCATGCGAGTCTCGGTTTGGTTTTTTTTTAACTCACTAACCCCTCAGTGTTTCTGAAGCAGAACACGGGCCTTAAATGGCTTAACTAGATTAAGAGAGCATTTCTCTGACTACTTTAAATCTTATCCTATTATATGATCAACTACACATCCTCTGAACTGCAATTTAAGTGAGATATTGTATCTCCTTCGCTTGTCATTCGACATTGTTTTTTTCAGCGGTCTAGGATAGCTCGACCTCAAACCAAACCTGTCTGTTGACCCTGATCATAATTATCTCATTATACGATGGGGACGGCAATGGATAAACAACAACGTCTAATAGTGGGTCGTTAGCTATGAGTGACAGGATGGAAACCAAAACAAATTAATTCTCAATTTCCAGAATCATGGCTCTTGATTTTAAATGAAACAGGTAGTCAATCCTAGTCCCAAAACTAGCATCCTCAAATTCGACAACCAAGCTGAAACGTAACAATCGTTCTTCTTCTATTTACATGCACGTTGGTTTCAACATTGTTGATCCTCGAACTACGCGGAACGCTCGTCTTATATGAGTCATAGAAGCCTCCTAACACCTTGGTTTATCAAAGGCTTCTCTGTAGCTCAGTGAAAGAGAGTCGGAGTGCGAAATCCGAGCGCCTGGGTTTCAAATCTTCTTTAGGAGTACGGCTAAAAAATTTATCCATGTTCGTTAAACTCGAGAAACATGTTTCTATAGTACTCTCAATTTGGTTGTCTTAAGTACTGAAATACAGCTTTAAAACTGCTAAAACAGTACTGAAATTCGTGTAGTTAAAAATATATTCTACACTCTCCGCCATTTTAAAATCTGTAGTCATAAATAATCAAACACTAAAGAATAGGAAAGATGTTATTCCTTATTTTCCCTACCTCGTACAGCGAAATCTGAGGGTTCGATCCCTCGTTTATGACAAAATGAATAATATTTTTCTTTAATCTGAGACTTTTCTCAGGTAATACGGGTTTCAGTTCACTTGAAGGTTTCTGCAGTCACCATCTAAGTCACTCTCTTTTGTCCTGTGGGAAAATTATTTTCAATGACAAAATTCATTTCTTCTCGGACAACGGTCTAGTCGTTGAAATCTCACAAGCAAAACAAAGCAGAGCTGACGTTTCGAGCGTTAGCCCTTCGTCAGAGCGAATGACGAAGGGCTAACGCTCGAAATGTCAGCTTTGAAACTCTTTACGGTGGCCAATTTACATTATTAACTATGGAAGTAGATAAAACCAAAATTACCTTGTTACTCCTTCCGACTCAACACTACAGTTTCTTTAGATATTACACCCTTTATTTAATAGAAAAGTAGGTTTGATAAAGACTACAAAATTGTTTGACCTTATTGCAATTTGCTTACCACACGACTTCACATCCACTATGACCCCAATAAAGCAAGAATTTTCCAGCCAATCAGCAACAAAACTGTATAGTGTATATGGAAGAATTTTTGTGCATGAACCGTGAAAGAAAACTGAACATTACGTGACTTGGCCCGTCGGAGATCATCTTTCGTCTGACGGGTAGCGTGACGCATCCGACCCGAAAGAAAAATAGATTGATTAGATTGTGAATTTGTCACGGACCTTTTCAGAGTTTTTGTAGGACAATAAATGACCTTCTTGACACAGAATTACTTAAATTTGTGTGACCAGGTCAACGCTCGGTCACATTGTCACAAAATCTCATAAATTTTCATGATCTTGCCCTTTTAAATCTACTTTGTCACAGAACCACAGTAACTAACTTGCGTGACTCAGCATATGTTGCTTAATGTGCGTGACCTTACAGTTATTAAGACCTAAACAGTAAATAAATCAATAAATAAAATAAATAAATTCGTCTTTATTACAAAAACCATCCGATAAAATTACAAATCTGATGTTACAGTAAAAATATGTATTGATGGGAAAAATTACAATAATTAAATCGAATTAAAATGATTAAAAATGATTAGAAATACATATGGGGTGTTTACACAGCTAGACTATATTTAAAAATTAATCTATTAAAAAAGCTTTGTTTAAAACGTTCAGCGTTAATGATGGGCCTGACAATGGATTTCCTTCGAATGTTTACAATATAGTCTTTGTACACTGGTAGTAGGCTTTTTAATGGATGGTCATCATGTTTGAGGTTATAAAATTGGTGTCTGTCGCTTTTGTCCAAAATTTCATATATGTTGTAATTGACCGACGTATAGCGCCTCTTATAACATCTTTTTAAAAACCTTTGTATAACAGTAAGTTCGGAAACAGTGTTGAGACTTCATGATAAAAACATTAACTGAATAAGCTTGACTTAGAGAATTCTTAGCACTATACCACTTCGTCTTGGGATCATTCTGATTGGCCCTACTTGGGGAGGTTTAACCACTTAGGCTCAGAACACAAGGAACGTACGTGACTCGCTTAATTTCTAACAGGATCCATTCAAGTGACGTGGCCTTGCAATAAAATCAGCTAAAATGTTGAGATCCACGTAACAGATGTTGACAGAATTTCTTAACAGGATCATGTGAAATAGTTCAAACAGTCGATCAAATTCGCACCAACAAGTAATTAAATTGTGAAAAGAGGCGCGGCCTAAATTAACTGACTGTAACGTAGGGTAACTTGACCGAGTTGATTCGACAAAACCAAATCGCTTAGCTGAATTCACAAAAATAGCACGACACACCTCCAAGAGACCGAGTGATTTGTCAGGGAATTTAGCACAAGTAATGTACAATTGCTTAACTAGAATTAAATCAGACGTGCTTGACCCGTTGATACGATAGCGTGACCTGTTGATATGATAGCGTGACCTGTTGGTACGACAACGTGACCTGACGATACGATAGCGTGACCTAATGTTACAACTGCGTGACCTGATTGAAGACAGCGTGACGTGGCAATTTGGTCCAAAACTTATGGAAATGTGAGTTGCTTAAGACAAAATAAACCGAAAGCGTGACCAAGAGAGTAGAATTGAAACGTTCAAAATAAATCATTAGATCAGAGACTTAAAAGCTTCGAACTTCTTTCGCATCTTGCTTCACGATAGAGATGGTGAGCTTTCGAGAGAACCACAAGATATTGTTGATATTTAGCTGCACATCAGTCTCGCTTATTAGCTAGGGATCTTTGCTATGCTCTTCTGTTCTCCTCCTTTTCAAACTGTCATCTATATCTATGGACAATTTCGGACCGTTTAATTTTCCGACAACGAAAATTGTTCTGAGTTGAAATTTTTAGTGCAGAGTATGTGGGCCTTGGCACTCGAATGATTTAACAACCCGGTGGTAAACTGGTAACTTTGTACGCTGTTTGGAAAAAGAGTCTCACAGCCTAAGAACTAGACGAAAGAAATGCGTCACAAGTTGTACAAAGATAGAAACTCAATCACATCTCTCCATATCAAATAGCAAGCTAGAAGGGTGTGTTAGGTCCTGTTTGCACATTACATACGATCTACTCAGAGTTTTAACCGAAATTTTTTTCATAGATGACTAGTTTCAATCGGTTGTTAACACAGTCTGTCGATAAAGTTGATTGTTACACACTCAAGTGTAGAGTTGTACCGTACTACTAGACTACATTCTTCTTGTGGTTTACTAAGTTGGTTGGTTTCTGATTGCAAAAAAATTATCATTATACTCACTTGTAAGTATGGAGTATCGAAGTGTCGTTTTGCCTCTTCCTGTTAATATTGGTTGAGTGCCTTAGCAAGTGTCCAAGTGCTTACTCTGTTGGTTCATTTCACAGAACAATCTAGTTGCACACTTTTTGCAAAGCTCCTTGTCAAATTCCGAAAGAAAAGTAAAAGTTACGAGAATATAAGTAAAGCGACAATAATTTTCTATCTGTGATCTAAGATAGTTCTCATCTCAAAAGCAACATTCTCCTTAACTTTGCACTCAATATGAACGATTTGTCAGTAAAGGAATTTGTTAATGATTTACACGATAACCCCTTATTTCGCTCCTAAGAAAAAAATCTCAGCTTTTCTTCTTTTAGCAATTCGGTGACGTACAGTTAAAAAGTTGGCGGAAAAAATTTTAAACGGAATGTCGCAGTTTGCAACTTACCATGCAGATGTCTCGACAGAATCACTGAATAAGGAAATTTGTGACTAAAAATATCTTAATTTCATGACTCAATGGCGTGTCGTCTGCCGCAATTGTGGCCGAACGTGATTAAGCTTAAAAAATTTCACGAGATTGATAGCTCTAATTGATCATATGATAGATTACATTTAAAATTTTGAATTCAATTAACCAGGGGTCTCGCGACCCACCATCAAGTATACAAACTAATTTTTAATCACATACGAAAACCAACATGTTAAGGGAATAACTAAAGTGATTAATTTAAAACTCTTTTGATTGCGGAGGATCCATAAAAGATTTGATGGGGAAGGCGCCAATCTAAATAGTGTAACAAAATTCAGATTAATTTCAAAATGGTGTTCAATATTGCGACAATCACTTTAGCTATGATGAAATTTGGAAAGCAGCAGCCCTGATAAATGTGAAATCTGTCAGGTTTCATTTTAGGAGAATCTTGTGATTTGCAGGTAATTTTATAGGGCCTGCGTGCCGACCAGATTTTGTGATAACACGAGTGCGCTTAACAAATTTGCAGATCGTTTAAAACGCTCCATTCAAACCTACTCAAGTGCAGTGTTCAATGTCGCCTTTTATCTCGATTTTCCAAACGGATCTCATTTATTTCACGAATGCCAAGATTTTCTATGGAGCTCCCGCAGCTAAGAGATCATCATAGTGCAGTCCGGCATTCAAATATTGCCAGGTCAACTTACACCCAAGCGTAGCTAGACATGTCCGATCTGCACGAATCATTTCGCGGTCTTTGCACAAAGAATTAAGACGGAGAAGTAGAGAATTTAACTCGAAAAACAAACTCATTCATGTTTACTCGACTGGTTATATTTCTGCGTTGATCTGTTATTATTTAACCTTTTCTCATAAATCCCGGCTGACTGAGCGATCAAATGTTTGCTGATCTTACCAGCGGTGCAGCCGTTTACAGATTTCAGTCTAGTTTCAAAATTTCAACACCAATGTATCCGAATAAAACAGCGTCGGCCACGGGAGTTACTCGATAAAGCATATTAAGTAAAGGGCCTTATTAATTTAAGAAACGCCTCTTATTAACCCACATGCCAACATGAGTTATTTGTCCGTGAAATCAGCTTTAGACAAAATCAGAGACAAAATATTGTTTTATAATCAACCCGCTTTTCGCCTGGGGCGAAGTCAAAAATTCTTGAAAAGGAAAATCGCAGTGCGGCGGTGTTTCTAATTTACAGGTTTCTCGGGTCTACAATTTTATTTAAAAAATCTCTATAAACATGCAAAAAACATGTCTCGAACGGATGCCAGAGAGAATTGTCTGAATCTCTCTTGGGGGTCGCACAATATAAATTCGTGACAACGCATTGGTTTCGTGATTTCGATACTAAAATCTGAGCGGTGATTTTAACAGGCACGATATACCAAGTAAATCGGTTCAGCATTAATTTTCGTGACGCTGGATTCTCGGACTGTCGTGTCAATACACTTTTTCGTGCTCGTACACAGGCCTCGAAAGCTGTTACTTTGGTAATATAAGTCAGTGTCAAATGTAGACAGGACTAGACGCATATGATCACCCACTATTTTATCGCAATATGTTCAGAGTGGCAGCATAATATGTTGGCATATCGGCTTGCGTGTTGCTTTTGTCCCTCTAGCATGTTTGCTGGTCTTAATTACTGGCCCTAACAGATTTATATATTTAATAAACGTTATTTAACTCAGGCAGCGATGTTTTTTTTTCTGAAATTTCGGTGTCAAACTTCACGACTCGCAACGATAATTTTTTATGTCAAACACCGGTCATCGAAGCTTCCGGTACGCTGCCCTTTTGATAAAAAAAAAAAAAGAAAATTTCAAACCGCTTTACGATGGTGTTGAGTTGCACTTACAAAGAAAAAAACCTAACACCAACTTTTAACTCGACTCGTTAAAAGCCATATGTTTGTTATCATTCCCCGTTGCGCTCTAATAATTTGCAAATAAAACGAGCGGCTAGCTCTTTTGGAAAGTCACACACAAGATTGACGATTAGGCACTGTGTGATATCCGGTTGTGACGCCCATAACCTTTCGCCTCCATATCCGCTTTAAGATATTTATTTTATATCAGTTCGGAATTAAAATGGTGAAATGCACAGCTCAAATCTTGTCTTAAAACGTTATTAGGGCATTGTTCTCCATTGAAAAAGTTGTCAAGATGAAAGCGTATTGAATGTTATGTAAATGCAAATTGGGGCACGTACAAAATGATCAGTGTTATGTGTCAAATCGCGGTTTTCGGCAGATTCATCTGGTTGCCAACTTATGCAATTCAGTGCGTATCTCTGGTCGATTTGAGGCTTTAAGTTCTAGTTTCATTCCCCTTAACTGCCAGTTAGTATTTGTTTGATCCTTGGACGAAGTGAAAGTGATGTAAAAATTCTTAAACACACATTTGCTTTGTAGGTTCATTGGCGAAGTGGAACGCATTCAAGTGTGACTGTTAAATCGAAAGGGAAACCACAATAAAACAGATGCAGCACACCAACAAACCAAAGTTTCACCCTCGCAAAAAACTATTTTATTCCGCCAATAATAGATCTAACGAAAACGAGAGTTTTGCCTAAGGCAGAAATTAATAAACATAGATAGTTTCACGGTTATTGCTCCAAGACGTTTACAAAAGCTATCATCCCTATCGATCTAGTATTTACATGTGGATAGAATGGCAAATCAAGTTTCCTTTAGCAACCACTCAAGTGTAAGGGAATACGATAAATCAAAAGTTAGGAAGCTTTGCTATAGAGGAGAACACTAGCGTCCTGCATACTTTTTTCCTCGCTTGTCAGCTGATGTCTCGAATAAAACTGTTAAGCAATAAAAAATTTTTGTCAGCTCTCAGACGTAAAAACGAGAACTCTGTACAAAAGTTTATAAAATGGTTGGCGAATTC
The DNA here is from genome assembly GCF_964205215.1 of Stylophora pistillata. Taxonomy (NCBI): domain Eukaryota; kingdom Metazoa; phylum Cnidaria; class Anthozoa; order Scleractinia; family Pocilloporidae; genus Stylophora; species Stylophora pistillata. The sequence goes on along the minus strand of NC_142528.1, from coordinate 10,526,068 downwards.
GTCGAAATAAAATAAAATGCCTAAAGCGCACGAATTGCTTGATTATTTCGCAAAGAAAGCTGCTCATTTTTCTAATAATCGTGCAATACTTACACGGCAAAAAAAAAAAAAAAAAACCTATGCAAACCTTGGTGCTTCTAAAGTCAGAAGACACGCTATGAACTCCATTTTAAATTAACGAGCTCGCTCCAGCTCCATAGGAGCTATAAATTCGTCCATAATGTTCGTGATCCTTCAAAACCTTCATTTCCAAACAAGCGTGTGCATTCGGGAAGGAGATGACTGAGGGTTCTGCGCTGCAGAGGTTGTCGAAGCTGGAATAACAATAGAGGGGACATCGGAAATTGTGAACGGTCGAGAACTGTTTCCACTCACTTCGGTGTCGCCGAACGAAAATTGGAACGCGCCGTTGTCAGGTTGGTTCCTCTGCTGCAGAGCCGAGGGAGCGACTTGATTTGGTGGGTACGAGGAGGGAAGTTTCTGCAGTTGCTCCATAAATTCTGTGTAGCTGGACGAGACAGAATTGTTATTTGACACAAACTTGGACGCTCCATGCGTTTGAGTGAAGCCGTGAGAGGTGAAGGTTGCCGATGGGGCTGAGGAAGGAGGATTTGATAGCAGTGGCTGGGTGTACGAGTGCAGATATTGATCGAACTCTGTGGTGTCCACCATTAGATCTGTGGTCAGGTCGCCCATTTCAACGTGAAAATCAAGCGCGTTATTGCTGTTGCTGTCACTGCTTCCGTTCGGCTCTGTTTTCTTCGGGCACGCGGCAAAGCTGGAAGAAGGACATTGGATGTCATGGTCTGCCACGCTTGCCTCAGAGAATTTCAGTCCACCTTCCAACTTGACAGTGGCCGTTGGTGTGGTTGGCGGTGAAGTGGCTGAACTACTGGATCCCGGACTACTGGCTTCTTCACCGCTCAAACTACTTGCTGGACTCGCGCAGTTGCCGTCTTGGCCACATCCAGATTTAGGCATCAGTTGGGTATCACCTTTTAGGACTTTCAACAGATCATCAGCTGAGATTGTTGCTTCAGGTTGATCAGGACCTCCGTTGCCTTTTTGCTTCTTCCTTCGAGGCTGGTATTTATAATCAGGGTGCTCTCTCTTGTGCTTAAGCCGGAGTCTCTCGGCCTCCTCGATGAATGGTTTCTTCTCGGCATCGTTGAGCAGTTTCCAGAGTTTCCCAAGCGTTTTGCTCAGTTCAGCGTTGTGTAAATGAGGATACTGATCGGCCAATTTTCTTCTAGCTGCTTGCGCCCAGACCATAAAAGCGTTCATAGGTCTCTTCACATGCGGTTTATGTTTATGTCCGCCGTTTACTCTCACAGGCAGCGGAATTAAAGACCAGTCGTAGCCATCTAGGACATGATTTACCGCAGAAGCTATAGCGCTACTTAAGTCCATATTCTTCCCCAGAGGAACATCTGAATCGCTCTTTTTAGTTTCGCCGCTCTTTTGTTCCGTCATGTTCACCGGCTAGAGTATTACACCAACGCAACTCACTTCTTTTTAAACTCTTACAATAATGAGACTGAATTTCTCCAGACGTAAAATCGAACTTCGTGCCAATTCGAATATTGGCGTATAGTTATTCAAAACACAGATATAATAATATCACGACCAATGAACCGAAACGGTGTATTATGTTACTGCTCTGTCTGATTGGACGCTGCGCAAACCGCAGCCAATCAGATGGCTTGTTTTGAGGACCTAAACACCCGCTGGACATAGGTGGGTTGAAACCACTTACGAAAGCGCTGTAATTGGTCAGCTGTCACGAGCCACGTGGGCGGAGAAAGTGTTACTCTGATAGCCACCGCAACCTCGTTTTATTTTTGGGCTTCGCAGTAGTCTGAGGGAATTTCGATTAGAACTTTTTTTTTCCTACTCGCAGGATGTGTGGGTTTTCACCCTGTTCATACACGTCCGTGATAATTAATAACCTTATCGCCGTCCATGTGTCTTACATGTATCGATGACAGAACTGTTGGGAAAATTTTCATTCTTGGATCAAACGAGAGATCGGCAGACGCAACGCGGTGGTGGGGGGTGGGGGGGGGATGACTTCAATATGACATATCTTACAGTATCGAGTTCAGTTGGAGTGGTCCTTTCTACAATTACAGTTGCAGTGAGACTTGAGCGCGAAAAACTCAACCCCGACAAAAAAGAAAAGAAAGAAAAATCTTAAAGACGCAGAAGTCCCGCGTAGGACCTGCGTGCGGGAAAGGGCGAGATATACTGCAGGAAAATAACAGGAAAGGGCGACAGATAGCTAGGTGGAACAAACGTCGTAAGCGGCCGTGAGAAGTAATCTTCCTTAAATACCTTTTCACGCTCAAATAAGTGAGCACTCGCGTTTGATATAAAGCTTACGCCAGGCACATCTGTTGTATGTACAAATCAGTGCAGTTTCGGCGATTGTGAGAACTCCAGAGCCTCCGAGAGCAAATAGATTTGAAAGGTAACAACTCGGCACTCTTCTTTCAACACCATTAACGTTTGCATGTGTTGTTTTAAATAAACCAGTTCGGGTCACGGAGAAGTTGAGGTTTAAGAAACTATACAAACACGAGGGTGAACATGTTAAATATCGAAAACTTTTACAACCTTGATGTCAAGGGCCGTTATTTGTGCTACAAGAGAAGTTTTTAGCGTCATGCTTCACAACCATTAGGCAATATTTCCCACTCAGGATAAATCCAGATGGCATTAGAGGTCAGACCCTGACTAGACGGGAAACTGTTTCTACCCGAAATAACCCAGAGGCCATCAAGCCTCTACTTGACTGCTATATCTCTATGTCACAGCGGCACAATCAAGATATGTGAAGAGCGCAGTTTAAGACTCCAATCACGATAAAAAGAAGGTGATAGGATTACACGCTGATTGCATGGAAGATACGTCGTTTCAAATCACGAAAAAAAAGCAAGTCGACATCGTGAAAGAAGCGAAAAACGGCTCGTACCTCGAAAATAATGGTGCAGTTTTAGCCCCGCGATTTTTTGTTTTCGTAAATAAAGCTGCAGGCGGATTTGTAGCCGCTAATGACAACACTTCCGATATTCAATACTATATGCATGAGGTCTGGTACGAATTTAAGCGTCATATCATGCTCTGAGGCTAAATTGCGGTCTCTGGCAAAAACATTTCTGCACTCAACTGTAATCTTGTCGCTACTGAAGGCGAGTAAACAACGTACTCAGCTAAATAAATATTTGACCTCTGAAGCTGTTCTAGTCCAGCCTTCATTACATGAAATTTCTGCTGATTAAAAATTTTTGATTACTGAAATAAGTCAACGTGACCAAGCATTGAAATATCTGTATTTAAGTTCATCCGCGGTCGAGATTAATCCGGAGACTTGTGTTTGTTTTAAACGCATCCCACAAGCGGCCGAAAGAGGGAATACTTATAAAGACAATGCTGTCGTAACTAAGGAAAAGCAGATACCAAAAGAAGACTCGGTCAAAGTGACTAGTTAAACAAACCTTGACGAAGGAAACTGACCCTCGCTGCTAGTGGGACATTGCTTCTTTTGTGTAAAAAGTTAAAACTTGAAAAAAAAACTGTAGGACAAGGAAATTGAAGATCGAATGTTTAGGAGGTTTTTTAACGAGGGGGAAGAGAAACGTGCCTAAAATCGGAGAGTTTGACGTATTTCCGGGACGGGGGAAAAAAGGTACGGGGGTGTATTTCCGATGGTTTATTTACCCTGTTTTAATCACACCAAAATTAGACCAAGAAGGTATCGATGTTTCTTTTGAAAACAGGTAAACATTGAGGGGTTAGCTTCTACACCTTGGTATTTTAATTATCAGGATTAGCATTGACAAATAAATATTTTCGAAAATACTTAAAGGAAACAAAATTTGTTTCAGCAGAAGGGCGAATGTCGCTTTGCTTTGAACTTGCTTCAGTGTGCTAAATACAACATTGTACCCCGTCTGTAGGCACAGCTTGCTAAATAAATATCTTTTTTGGGATGTAGACCCCAGGTGAAGATGGGAGAAAAATGATACAGAAAGGCACACCTCGTAATTCAAAGCTGACAATAGTTAATTTTAGATTATATTGTTGAGGTCCGGTTTATAGTAAACATAAAATGAGGCTTTAAAGTTAATCTTGCTGCTGAAGCAGTTTGATCAACTTTTCACCATACTTTTCCCGGGAATCACCGATTTCGATATAAATCCTCAACGATAAAATTCAACACCCGCAAGTGATCACTGAAGTATCCGTCGAGATTACGAAAACCACACACAGTTTAAACGAGATAAAATATTTTCAGTTAATGACGTTAATAGCTCCAAACATTCTTGACGTAACAGATTGGGCTGACGTTGGAATGCCGATGGGGAACCGAAAAACTGCTGTTGGATCCCCATTGAGGATCAATGTCCTGTCTAGTCTGGTTATGTTTCTAGAATGTTCGTGCTTTTTATATCCAACTGCAATACAGCATAACCCAGCAGGACACCTCTTCAAATTGCCAAAGAAGCCGTTGCTTTTCCATTAAGCACATGCCGCAAAAAAAAAAAAAAGAAAATCACGCTGAGCAAACTGACGACAAAGCCACAATTAGTTAAAAGAAAAAAAAATACTTTGAAATGTGCACAACGCACAGATACATGTTACCTGTTTGCAGTTAATCTTCTCTGCTAAGATTAACTGATAAAAATCTTCAAAATATGTTTCCTTTAGAGTGATCAGGTTTGACATCACGCCAAAAGTTAGCTAAAGCCAACAGCCACGGAAGATTTAGAGAATTATTTTCAAAATTAGCGTGACCGAAAGGTTGCCGTTGGATTTAAAAGAAAAGAAACAAAAACAAAAACCAAAAAAAAGAAAAGAAAAAAAAGGAAGAAAGGAAAGAAAAAAATGGATGTTGCATATGTGAGGGCAGTCTTCGCGAGAGCGCAAGAAAGAAATGAAATAATTTTTACTGAATTCGGTATACTTTCAGAAGATTTCCTGTAACACTAATCCGTGTTATAAAAGTTTACTTTCCGCAAATCTTCTTTGAATGAGATTTAATGATAAAGCTGTTATGCAAAGGTGCTCTTTTACTTGAAAAACAAATGTAAGACACGAAAATGTGTTTCCCACATACATTTATTAGTAGTCAAACTCACGTGTTTCTACATTCATTTAAAGTTTACGGCGCAAATAATTCATTTGATTACATATTTCTCTCCGATGTTTAATTCAAATGTGGCGTGTTCATAAGATTTTACACGAAATTCTTTGAGATTCTAATGATCAGTGTTCTTTGACCCTTTGGCGTGATCACGTGATGCAGCTTAAAAAAGCATTAAATAAACACTCGAAGAAAAAAATTGGGATAAAAACTGGAGTAAATAAGAATTAAAGTTTTGTAAAGGTTAAGAGAATACGACAGAAGGCACAGATTTATTCCCCTTTTTTTAGCATTTAATTAGCTCTTAGTGTCACAATGCCGGCTTAGCCACAAGTATTTTAGAGTGTTGATTGGTAATTACAAAATAAAACAGCTAACATGTTATAAAAACTACACACGGTGAGAAACACGATTTTGCTGGCGAAAATCAAACCTTTTCCCTATAGCGTACAGAAAAGCTCGGCAAATCTGAACAGATCGCCAAAACAACTAAAGTCAGTTTCTCGTCACAGTAATTGAGCCTCGAATCCAGTAACACTTCCAGACTAAAAATAGAGAAGTAGTACGAAAGGTCAATGTGATTCACAAGACCCCCTCCGTTAAAAACTTGAATTTCATAATCCCTCAGTGTAGCGTTCGTCTATAATCTTATTTGGCCAAACTGGAAAATCTAAAGATACAGGGAAGTGAAGACAGTCGGGAATGAAACCTGTTCGATTACCGTCGAGCCCGGGCTTTTGTCAATGTACTTTTCGTCGCCTTGCTCTCTTCTACTTCATAATTCGACGCGGATGTTTAGGGCTGGGGGAGTGGGGGTAGGAAAACGGGAAGTGGGAAAGTGGGGGATTGGAGTGGGGGAGGGAGCTTGTTTATATAACCCACAATAATTTTTGTGATATCTAAAAGGGGAATTGTCGAGGGAAGCCGAACGAGTCTGTACTTGAAAACCAACCTCAACATGACTAATAATAATAATAGTAATAATAATGATAATAATAATAGTAATAATTTGCCATAACCACTAAAAATTTACAAATATCATGTTAAAAGGCTTAAATGTCTGATAAGAATCTAAGAAAAGCTATTAGATACACGCTTCGGTTAGTAACGATGATGACAACAACAATAATAATCATAATAATTCGGTTCTCTAGGATCAGACTCGTATCAGACCCAAACTAACTTTAATAACAAAAACGACCTACATATAAAAATCGCGAAAGCAACTACTAGTTCGTATTGAAAGAATTTCAGAAAACGTGCATCGAAATTATCCTTATAAGAGTAATAATAATAATAATAATAATAATGATAATTATAAAAATAGAGAACATGCACGGTTTAACAAGATTTGGAAAGAGTTTAAGGCCTTATGCTGCCACAAGTTTAAATTGAGACTACTTTTCCTCCCGAAAAGAAGAAGGAACTAAGAAACTTCGGACAAGGGGACGGTCGACAATCTAACTTAGATCTAACCGAGATCTTAGGAATCGAAGTTTACTATGAAAATATGGAACGTTTACATAAAAGGTACTTAAAGGGCTCAGCGAATGACTATATTTTTTATTATTTATTTTCTTTGTGTTTATTTTCACAGCTCTAAGGCTCTAAAGCTAAAAGAGCTTCCTTGCTGCGCTGTGGATGTCATGTCAGGCAGTTAAGATCTGAGGCGTAGAACGAACATAGTTTGTGCCGTCGTCAACTTTGTAAGGTGGTCGCAATCGCTGCATTCTTAAAACAGTTTTAGAAGATAACAGTTAAAAAAGGTAGAGTTCCGGAAAAGAACACAAAGAGTTCCAAAAGAATCATTAGGCGAAGCCGAAGATTCTTTATTCATTTACTTATTGAGTTTTGCGATCTGAAGCTTGGGTGAAACCCCCTGAAGACCGCTTTATTGTCTTTAATCCAAGTTATGCTCCCGAAAGTATTTACACTGCAGCAGGACCCGAGCGCTGCAATTATCTAAGTTCCTGTTGATATGCTCTTCACCGTTAGGTGATTTCTTTGCTCTTGAAGCCAGAGCCCACCTCTCAGCTTTTAGTTAAATATCGTACACGATGACTAGATGAAATTAAAATCTAAATTGTTTAAACGTCTCCTAAAATAATCCCAGTTTCCTGTTATTAGTTGAAAGACAATGGACGAACCTTTCTTTGGGTTCTTGCGGTCTTCCGGTAGAATGGTCACACCTTATCTCAGAGGTGTGCGACCTTTATTGTAGCACGCATCAATCTCAAGTTTATTAAATGCTTGGCACGTATTGTGGCTATTTTAGTGAAAAACGTGTTTTGCTCAAGTATCAAACTTTTCCCTTCCTAAGCATGTGAACTTTAGAGATGGATCTTGTTGGTTCCGTCGGTAACGTTGAAGACTTTCTACAAACGAAAACGATATGATCATAAGCATAGACACAATTCTCACTGCTTTGACAAATTTCCCTCTTTGAAAATCCGAATAAAAGCGCTGCCGAAGTGCCTGGCAACAAGATAATTATCCCCTGAAAGGCTCCGGAACCCGAGAACGAAACGGAGCAGCGAGTAGAAGAATAGATCGGAAGCAATAAGGCGTCAAAAACTGCTATTGCAATACACAACCCTAACCAAAAAGTACCGTCTCATTGCCAAATGTATTATAACACCACTGGAAAAAACGAGATAAATTCAGAATCATTGATTCAGCGCGGAATGCGTACCCACGGTACTTTAGAAGCAGGCTTCTCTGAAATAGACCTTCACGGTCTTTAAAAAGATAAAAAGACTCGGCTCTTGGCCAAAATGAGCAAGGGTTTGAGACTGCCAGATAACTTGGCAAATTAATAATCATTTGTGACACCGCTAAGAGCCTACACGCCAAGGTTGAAGTCTGTAATAACCAAACCACTTTGAATGACATAATACTTACAATCATTAGGGGTTAAAAAAAGTAAGCCAATATCTGTAAGTATCAAGTAAAAGCGCCGTTTGTAATTACAAAGTCTAGTGGTTATTCTTCGCGAAATGAAAGTGAAGGAGTCGAGGTTAATTCAAATGAATAGATGCCGGCCGGCTTCTACATCGTAATGGCTCATTACATCCCATCGAGAGTGATTTATTGACTTTAAAATAGCGCACATGACAATGGAGGTACTCGAGGCGAACTATTAGTAGAGAGTCGAGTCTGCACATAAATTAGTGGATTTCTAACATAATTATTTCCGCTAATGACTCCGTGTAAAATGCTGTTGAAGAGAGAGAAACTTCTAGGCGTTTCTCTGGATATAGGAAAACCCTGCTTTCACTCCAACTGCCAGGAGAAACGAAAAGAGTTCGAGATAATAGAGATTTCGAGTTTATAGATGTTGGGAATGGAAAAAGCCTTTTCGATGACCTTGTTCGAGTAGGCAAAAAGTCAGTCAAGCGAGCTGCTGCGGCAACTGCAAAAGAAAATTATTTTTCTACTAATAAAGTGGATAAAGGACTCAAGAACAAAAAACGTTTCTAATTGTTTGATAGTTTGGTTTTATCGACTGATTTGACTTTGTAAACCGAATTGGTCGCCTAAAAAATTTCTAAAGCCGACGTCTCGAGAGTTAGCCTCCATCAGAGCGACGATTTTGCCGATTTTGTCGCTTTTGTTTTGCATCATACGAACACCTGGTAGGTTTTTTATGTTGTACATCAGGCATTTGTCCTTAAGAAGTAATGCAAATTAGATTCGACTGAGTTAATCGAGACGAATGAAACTAATTTAAAAACGACTTACCATAGCCAAGAATGAGCAGTAAAGATAAACGAAACTCTCCCACCAAGGGCTGCAAGAAACAGATGGTGATCCAAACGAAGATTTGGTAAGTTTCTCATTGATATCAAGTGGTTCGTGGTCTGAGTGAATGTATTTCCCTGATTTAGATCACAAACTCGTCTACGTGGAAGGTTTTTTACTCTAGGCATATTAAAATGAACTTTGGACGAAAGATTGACTCTTGAAAAGGAAAACCCAAATGTCTCCGTTTCCCATCCATTCACGGCAGTTATGATAAAATGTCGCCAAGATAACTTCAAATTAACCCTTTCAAATAGCAGCTGAGAGGAAAGTCAAACCGCAAAGGAAATTCAAAACAGAACTCAAACAACTATTATTTATTTCTGTCATGTCAAAAAAGTTTCCTTTAGCTAGCCGGGTTTGATTCATTCGATAGACCAGCTACGAACCCTCTTCCAGCGTGTTTGGTCGCGCGAGTCATTAGTGGCGGCAAACAAAGAAATAGCCCGGCGCAGCGTGAACTCTGGGAAGAGATGCGTAGTTTAAGGAGGGAATACGGACAAAGCTAAAGTTTGAACTCTGCTCAAGAAACTTCAGGTCGAAATAGACATTAGTAGGGCTGAAAAATGTATGCTTTTACCCCCAGTCAGCAGTAACTAGGAATCTGATCTCAGTCCGAAAGTTCTGCGATTGTCGAAGTTTTATTGACGTCAGATTTCCTAACTAGTACTTGTTAGGTACTTGATGGCAATTACGAGTATTTTTATTTATGGTATGGTTGTAATTTCGGTTGTCATTTCGACGAGAAGGCTTAAGCTTTCCAATACAACAGCGTAGAGGGATTTCTTTCCGAAACTATTCAATTTTTACTGTGATTTTGAAGGGAAAGAGCATATTCGGGTATTCACTTCAAGAATCTTCGTATTTAAATCTCCGTTCCTCTTGCTGAAGTCTATTGTCACATGCTTTCCACTCCCCTCCCATCCCCCTCATGAAATTCACAGCCAAGTTATAAGTATGTCTAAACATAATCCCACGTTTTTCCATGCCTTAGTTGTTACAAGTGTCATTGCTATCAAGTAGGAGTCTTAACTTAAACCTACGATTAACCAACGAAAGATAAAATATTATTTTCAAGTTGTGTGCAGCGATAAATTTCATAAAAAGTTGCGTCGTTTTCCACTGGCTCTGCCGAATTAAACACATCGCCACGAGCGTCTGAAAGCTGAACGGTAACCAAGGGCTTTGTGAGCGAGTTGCCATTCAAGGCATACCTTTTTTACTATGAAAAATATTCGCATATTTCCCGTCAGCATTCTGACCAACGCCGGCAGTGAACACGCGATCTTTGTTAATTCTGTCGGGGTCATTTCATCAGAAGTCATGCGAGATCACTTTCGCTAATTATAAATGAAGGAAGGAAACGTATGCTTCCAAAGGAAAAAGGGTTTTAAACACGAGTAAAAGAAGGTAAGAAACTATCAACTTATGGAGCTGACTAAATCTGAGCTGTATTGTAAGAAAATGAGTCAAAGCGAAAAAATCTGTCATGGTATTAGCCTTGGAAAGCTTCCTGAAAAAGAAATTAAGAGGAGGTCTAAACTTAAATACTGCACTTGTTTTAATTAAATTTAGATGATTATAGTCTCTCAGACGATACTCAAGGCCGAAGGAGCTGCAGATAGATGGCTTTATTATCGACTGATCGCCTTGGTATTCCTGAATCCGATACAAAGAAAAAAACTGCGAGGATTGGACAATCCAGCAAAGACAAGGTAGATAATTTAGATATCTGCGGTTGATCTGAGAAATCCAAAGAAACTCGCGTGAAATTGCTTGAAGCGATAAACACCATTAGGAAATACCCAAATTACCGCGCTGTTCACCTCTGACATATGTTTAGTGGTATGTGATATGATATTTGGGTGAATAATCCAGACCTGAATGTTAATATCGTCTTAAATTGCACGGCGGATTTTACGACACACCCACGTAAAATTCCTATACTAGTTTTATCGTTCAATGACACACGAATCCTGAATTAGTAGCACAATATCGAAAACCGGACAGTACTACATTCTAATCTCGTTGAGTTGATTATAAAGGAAGCCAATGGAGAGCTGCTTGCAAAGCCTTACACAGCGAATCACAAAACACTCTGTCGTTAACCTTGGGCACTTATCAACGGTGCATGAATCTTATCCGCATTATCAAAACACGACAACACTGGCATAAACAAACCTGCATCTTTTTCATTCTTAATTCAAATGACGGGTATAGAAAAACAGTAAACTCTTGACTGAACGACAGAACAATAGTTTTGTCCCGACAAAAAATGTCATCTCCTGTTGCTAAAATCGACTAATGTACTTGTCAGTGTGTAGGCATATATTCCTGTCTTCGTGTTACAAACCGAAGGGTTATAAAAGGTAGGAATTCCCAGAGCCTTTTAGCTGTCTAATTGGAACACCTCGAAACGTTCCATGATCAGTCCAAAACATATCACTCACAAACGCGCTCTGTCGACCATTTGACACGTTCCTTCCCTTACATTACTTTTTTTTTCACTTTGATAAAAATTGGCAATTCCCCATGCTTTCGCAATGGTGAGGTTTAAGTGCTATCGGTAACCTTTTTACGCAATGCTTACTTTAATTTAGTCCATAACAAGGTTAATAGACAGAGTTGACACCTGTGATAACACCAACTTCTTCACTAAGCGTGGGTTGAATCCTAAAAGGCACGTACGAGCGTGATAGTTTCTATGCAAGGGTAAGAAAAAAAAAACATTACATAACAGTAATTTTGTCTCTGGCTTTTCTGTGGCTCATTTGGCAAAGGATCCGAACGCAAAATCTCGCAGGGCACGGTAGGGCGGGGTTTGAAACCTCAATTAAAGAGGATTCAGTCAAAGGCTTCCAAGAAAACCGCCAATTATGGAATCACTGCAAATGCTGTCGGCTTCAGTTGACCCAAAGGAAACCAAAAAGCTAGAAAAGGGGAAATGTGTAGGCAGATCTGGAAAGATCGATACGTTGAATTTGATGAACTTGAAAATATCACCCAGTTGCTATTAAAGAAACGCCCCTTTTTGTAAATTTATTTTCTTTCAATAGGGTCGATGATGATTATACGGACGCTGGCCCACCAATTTGAAATCTGTAACTATGACTCAAACATGAATATCACTAAAATATCTTCTGAGCACAAACATAACTACGAACTGGAATTGAATTAAATACGAACTGAAACGCATCTTGTTGAGTGGCAAATTTGGAACACAAATAAAAAGTGGCCAGTAGGTTGATTTTCCAAGCCAAACCCTCCGCCGACCACAAATATGAAGACTTTCATTGAACATAGCTAGATAACGGTGAACTGTCTAAAGTAAACAGCTTAATTAGAAAATCTGGGAGAGAAACTGTTGCGGTTTTCCTGCACTGAATGAAAAATAAAAACCGAAAAAAAATGATGTTTACAATCGGCTTAATCGATGGGTTACCGCGCCCAGTAAAGGCGCGCGACAGTCAATTTTTAACCCTTCTGAAACAGTAATCAACCTTAACACGCGCTGGAGGGGAAATCTTAAGATATCATCGCATGGTGTGCTAGGGATGATGAGGTTTGCGGTGAGGAAAATCATTCACAAAATAAAATAAAATAAAAAAACAAACAATATGCTTGGATATGAAAGGCATCTAAAAGAAAAAAAATGATCATTCATGTGGCGTAGGAAAAATAAACGATACCTCAACCTCACAGGACGTAAAAAAAAAAAACATTTTATAACAGATCATATTCCTCGTCTCGCTGTAGTTAAGTTAAACTATTCCTTGGGCCGTTCCGTTTTGATAACCATTTAGGTCTTTAATAATACGGTTTATTTCAGTTCTCTTGTCACTTTGGTCAGTTTTTTAAGATAAGATTTAAGTAAACCTGATTCGCTAGAAGCTAGTTGTAAAATCTAATTTACAATAAGGAATAAAGAATGAAACTCTTAACGTTGTGCCTTACGCAACAACTAACGTGCTCCTTGACATTTAGCAATAAACTTTGCGCGAGTAACACATGCATAAGACATCAAACATGCTTTGCGCTCGTGACGTCTCGCATGTACATGCGTGATATATGCCAGTGAATCACTCGTACCCGTTGAAACAAGTGTCTGCAACACGAAGTACCATAGTTCTGTGATAGAAAGAGATGGAGCACGTTAAAGAAAAGAGATGAAACAACTTTCATTGAAAAAAAAAAAAAAAATTCTGTCCGGAATAGGCCAGAATGTAAAGTCAATGTCCTCTCAGCCGGCTAGACATGCGCAGCAGTAGGTCAGGAGAAGAGTGGTGAACCCGAGGGAAAAGTCACGCTTTCCTGACCTTCCATGAGTGGTAATACACTCATGGAAGGGCTTCTAAACCTTTACACAAAATAAACTCAATGGATCGGGATTTTATTGTAATTTAGAAACTCGAATACACTTCGCTTGGAAACGAGCTTTCCAAATCACCCCTCTCAGTCAACTGAAAATCTTCATTCCACTCGCTGGGAAATTTTCATCGAAACTATTCAATCCGGAACTTGCAGTCGCAGCAGTTTGGCTTCCGCTTTAGCCGTAAACTTTCAACGGTTTACCTAATCCTCATTTTAAGCCTCTTATAGTGATTCCCAGTTTGCACTTGCCTTCGAGAGCCGACAGATCCAGACACGCGCTGTTGCATGATAGTTTCTTTTAAAATCCAATAATATTTATCGTTTGTACAGCTTTATTTTTAGACGGAAACAGTAACTTAGGCAAGAAGTACGAGGATGGAGGAAAGATAAACCCGGATTTTGAAGAACTTCCAAATGTTGATTCTCCTTCCTCGCGTTAAGTTTGATATTGGCCATTTTACAATGTGAGAAGGGCCTCGGTGAATTTAACCACAAATAGGGGCTTCTCAGCTAGGGGGGCCCGATCTCATGACCGTATGCAAAAAAAAAGCAAATATTCGTAGTATTCTAAAGAGTTTCCGGTAATAATTAACAAGTTCTAATATAACTCGTGGACTTAACGAACATTTCCGAAAAAAATCGCAATTATGCGGAGGAGGTTGGATGAACACCACTTGAGTCACTACTTTTCAGATCAAATGATCTAAAAATTTTGATCTTATTTGCAGATTCCGTTAAATTTGCGTAGGACTTGACTAGTATAGCCGTGTTGTGAAATTAAAAGGTAATTTGATTATAATTTCTATCATTTCCGTGCAGTCCAAAGCCAAACCTCATGGGGTAAGATCCTTAGGATTTACTGCGTGCGGAAACCACGCATGGAAACACACTTGTGAAGTTGCCTGTGGGAAAAATTCAGAGGTAAAATAGAAAACTCGAAGTAATAAGAAAAAGGGAAAAGATTTCGAGCTTACGGGGAGACTAAACAAACAACCGTCTGCGAGTTTCGAGACAGTGAAAAGTTTGACGATCATTTTTTATTCCCGCTCTTTCCTTTTTTCCCCAAACCACGTGATTCCAATCACTTTGTGTAGAGTCAGAACGGAATAAAACGGTCCAAAATTTTTGTCTCTGTGGTTTCATACGAAATCCTGCGCCCAGGTTTGCACTACATGTTCCAGTTTCCTTTCTCATCTACGCCACTGAACTGAAATTTCTCGAGACCCTTATCACCTTGCACCGCGTGAAATTCGTTAAACATCATATCTGACATGTCATTCCTTAAAACAGACCCTACATTAGCTTAAACAACAGCTGGCTTAGGAAACTTAGCAAAATAACCAAATATATCATTCTTTTTTTATTGCCTATTAGAGGCAACAAAAAGAGAATGCTATATTTGGTTATCTTGCTAAGTTTCCTAAGCCAGCTGTTGTTTAAGCTGAGAGGAAAAACCTTAACACGCCATTCGTTAACGCAGACCCTGATGTAGGCAACAAAGAAAAGAATGCTACATTTGGTTATCTTGCAAGGTTTCCTTAGCTAGGTGTTGTTTCAGCTGAGAGAATAAACCATAAATTCAAAATATGAGATTCCTTTGTGTGGTGAGCCGCGCCGGGATTATTATCATTGTAACTTCAATCATGCTAACGTCTGCAAAAATGAGAACTTCTTTCATTAGCATAAGAAAGATAAATTTAGAAACCAGTATTGAAATAAAGGATGCCCTATCGTCTTGTTATGACCCTGGCACAAAGAAAAAATTCTGAATCCGCACGAGGAAACCAATATCGCATTCCGCGCTTCGATGATCTACCAACTGAGCTGCAGTTTACGGAGAGTTAGACCTGTACTAGATTAGCGTGTGACACGTGTCTAGCATATTGTCGTCAGCTTCGATGGTGAATCTTGGTCCGGAAGCACGTATCAATTGGATCGCGTCTACGGGGATTTCTTTAACGCATGATTCACTTGTTATTATGGTTAGCGTTCTTGAAGTAGGTCTAGATATATCAGAAAACGTTCAACGGGTTGCAATTTATAATGTCTAAACAGGTCTAGCTTATGTCAATTACCGCCAGATTTATGAACTGTCAAAACTGCAGCAGGCATAAATGTTACAAGCGTTGAACCAAAACTAGCAAACCTGTCAATAAACGTAAAACGCAACTAAAGAAAAACATAAAATCCAGTCTCTAGTTTCCTTAGTTGAGTGCCCATTCCCCCCCTTCCTTCTGACATGGGGAGCTTTGGAACTGTAGACAACGCCCTGTTACGCAAAACCCTTGGTTAAAACGCACAACAAAATTACCAAAGAAAATACTATTTTCAGTACAACTTCTGTCGCGCTACTGTGATTTACCACAACACCAACAAGTGCTTTTCACCATTTCATAATAGGTATTATATAACAAGGATTGCATGCCAACTGCCCGTAAATGTCTAACCTTCAACATTAGGTCAGAAATACGCAAATACGATTGACACGCGATTCATCGTAGCATTGTCGGGCTTATTCGAACAAGGTCATGCAAGGTTACAGTTGATTGATACAGCAAAGGAACGCTTGCTTACAAGAGGAAAATGTTTTTAACGCAAAAAAAAAAAAAGTTTGCTAGAAGTTTTGGACGTAGAATTGAGTTGATTTACGAGGAACAAGGCCGAAGAAGAGTGGCAGGTGATCTACCAATGAATTCCAGGTCCCTGAATGGCTTAGAATACAAATGAACGGAAGGATTTAACTTTGACACTAAACTTTAATTTCTCTGTTTCAGACGGTGCACCGAGAGACCAGGTGGCAGCTGGAGTCCTGGAGGCTTTTGCTACCAAACGAACCCTCCTTTTAGCGAAATAGCCTGCATGTTTTCAGAAAGAGAGGACTTGACATATCCCCAACTGGCACAACACTGCAAAGAGACGCCCAATTCACCGTGTCATTCAACTCTGACAGGTGTCGGCATGTTTCTGATGATATCTTGATCTAACATAATTCAGACTTTAACTCATCTGATACCAGGGAAATTAATTTAAGCTGAAATATAACAGATATAGAGAGTCGCCGCGCGACACACCTTCGGACACCCTAACCTTCTGCGCTTTCAAAAGAACCCCAAACGGAAATATGTCGTCGCAATGGCAAAACGCGACAGCATTGGAAACGATTTGAGGACAATTTTAGTTAATTCAAGTTCAAATGACTCTATAACTAAGCAAAGGTTAAGGACGAATTATCTAAGCAAAAAAGTCTTTTGTCGTCTACTCGGACTGTAACAGCTGGAGTCATTGTCTAGAAATAATCATGTTCCATAGTTGGTCTAAGACACATCACTCAATAACTCAGTCCGGTGCAGTTCATAACGTAGCTATTTCAATACTGTTGTGCCATTTTCCCACGCCAGTACATGATCAAGGTCACAGGTGCCACCGGTGAACCTGCCAATAATACTACTTGGACAATGCCACTAAGTTCATCAGAAGATTTTGAAACAGCGGTGACACCTCTGCCATAAACACCAAATTAATGAAGCACGTGGTTAGGTATCTTCCTACTAA
This sequence comes from Stylophora pistillata, assembly GCF_964205215.1. NCBI lineage: Eukaryota > Metazoa > Cnidaria > Anthozoa > Scleractinia > Pocilloporidae > Stylophora > Stylophora pistillata. Next base: position 10,509,198 of record NC_142528.1, on the reverse strand, counting down.
ACGAAAAGGCACGTGAGAGATATTTGATTAGCAAGGTCACGAGGTGATACCTACAGCTCATGCAAAGGCATCTCCAGCATACTGTAATTGCTCGAATATGTACTTGGACATTGGACACTTATTTGGCTCAAAGGAGGGGAAGGGCGCTTAATTTAAGGAGGGTGCTTTTCCTTCTCCTACACTGATTCCTTTTAAGCTAGAGGTTAAACAAGTGTTAAGTGGCAATGGAAACAGGTTTTTCCCTGTCCTTATTAATCAACAAAGTGAGCAAGAAGAGATGGGCGGTTATTCGAGAGAGGTGCCGACACTATGGCCTAAGGCGTGATTATTAATATTTAAAATTTGTAAATAATCGCATAACTCAACTTTTGGTTGCAAATCGATTATTAATAAAATATCTATCTAATCAGTAAACTGTCGATAAGCTGGCTTGCCAAAGTTGAAAAGGAACTGTTGTGGTTTTCCTGTAATGTCCGAAAAGAAAAGGAACACCCCGCAAAACAAATAAAAGCAGTAAAATCTGGTTTGGCAATCGGCTCAATGGGAACATGCCCCCAAGAGATTATAATCTCATGTCGCCCTTGAAGTTATATTTTAATCTTAAATGAAACAGTATGTGCCATTAATATGTGCTTGGAAGGAAATACTTAGATATTATCGCTAGTTGCGGTCCCGATGGCGAGATTTTCGTGGTGTTACCCTGGCTAAGACAAAAATTACACACTGATCGAAAAAAATGAGTCTGTCAGAAAAGCAATATGCTCTAAGGAAACGACTGTTAACTTCTCCACGATACATCCTGCATTATCCAGCAAACTGATAAGAATACTCAAACTTAACAGGAAGTTGATATCTTGATATAACACCTAATTCTCCTTATTGTTTTAAAAAGAAATGTGTCTTAGCTAGAGGGGAGAATTAACAAGCAGATCTAAAGAGTTGAAGGGTTAAGATTCGGGGGCAACCTGATTAAGACTGGGTGCGAACCTCTGTACCATGTGCACAGTTTGCAAGGGAACAATTTTTTTTAAAATCAAGTTTCATAAGTACCTTGTGAGAACCTCTTCGCAGCTTGTGCATTGAAGATTTGCTAAGCTGATCGTGTTAAACTCTGAGACGAGTCAAAGTGATTTGTATCGATTCGACCACGATTCTGTTCTAATCACGTACTCTCATCCCTCTTTAAATAGCTTTCCCTCCCAATCCTTTCGTTGTTTCATTGGTCAGCACTCAGTCCTCTTTATCAACTGGAAAGTAACACCTCGTTTGCTGGAAAATAAATCTGTTGGTTCTTCGTTCTGCCAAAGCAGTAGCCACTCAATGAACTTTAATCAAATCTACTCTTTCTTTTTCCCTCAAGGAAACACTGAAGAGGGGCTCCCTCCCTCCCTCGATTTCCCGGTTTTTGGGCTACTGGGACAGAATGTTAGGCGGAATTGGACAATTTTTACATTACCTGCAACATTTGCGATTCTTCCGGCGGATACGAAACTTAGAAATGAAGGCATTAAGCTGACCCATGCGTTACTGAGAGACAGGAGCCAAGTTGCCACTCCCCAGCTTAATCAGAACTTTAATTGGGCTCTTTTAGACAATCCCTTGCATAGTTACGCCGACAAATAGTAATTGCAATATTAAGTAGTTGCACAGTTTTAACACATCTTGCATAGTTAAACCAGTTACCACTATTGGGGTGGTTGGATCGTAGTTCCATTTGTCAACTGAAATACACTTTTAAGACGAACCCAAGGGGGGTAAACATTCTTTGAATTGACTATTTCGGGAGACAACAAAAAAAATAGCTCCAAATGCCCCAAATTTTCTGCCTAAACAGGAAGCGGTTTCGCTTTCAACGGAAATGAGCTAATAACTTCACTACTATTCAATATTTTGTCTGAGTAAACACAGCAGGTTTTTATTCGACGTCATAGTGAACATTTGAACACCATATCTACCATACTAGAAAGCTATGCTCAGCCTCATGAAGAGTAGAGACAAGCAAAAAAAAAAAAGGCAACGCCTGCAAGAATTTTCTTGCTCTTTCTTTGTGTGACTACACCCTTACTGAGAACCTGATGTTTATTGACTCTACAGAGCTGGCATTACCAGCTCCCTCAAAAAAACCAACCATCTCACTGTTTAACCATTTCATCTTCTTTCTACACAGTAACATCTACAACAATAGTAAGCTTGGTCATGTCTTTTCATGAAAAGTTTCATCCTACAAATATAAGTTAAAGAATTCAAGGTTAGAATCATGAATTCATACCGATAAAATCAATCTGCCCTGCAGAGGGTCAAAAGTTTAATTGATTAATTTCAGACAGGAAACAGATTGCTCAGAATTTGATCGCTTTTAATCTTTGTGCAACCTTTAACCTTCTGGCATGCTAGAATCAGTCCCACAGTCAAATTTGAGCACTGTTGGTGTGCGTGTGTGTGAAAGTATCTGTAGAGTCCCTTTTATTACCACCTAAAAATACTTATAATTCCTGAAAAATTAACAGTAAAAAGGGTTCCTCTATTGTTTTTACCTGTTCATGGTTTGTACAACTTCAGACAAACAAAATTCAAGGACTTTTCAAGGACAAAAAATGGTTTTCAAGGACTAAGTTTTATTCATAAATCTAAACCATTTAAGATTGAATACAAATTAGCCCACCACTCAATTAAATTGAAAACAAAGGGAAATGAAAAATTAATCAACCAAAACAAAGCCAAACCCCTACATATGTTTACGTTGCCCCTTAAGACAAAAGCACATGGCAGACTACCCCACATCGGAGGCCCTGTGCAAGAAATTGAGGCACAGATCCAACTTTGATTCATGTACCAATCGCGTTTTATACCGACCATTTTCGCTCTTCGGTAGTTACTAGTGGACACATTTTCCATAGCAATATCGTTTCATTTATCAGAAAAGCATTAAGGTGCACAGAAGTTGCTAAATTTCAAGGAATTTTCAAGGACTTGACCAAATTCAAGGACTTTTCAAGATTGTACGAACCATGCTGTTGTACTTAAAACGAGGTAGAACACTGCCCACATCAAGCATGAATTTTACACAGTTTTAAATTGAACATTAGAAAAAAGCCAATCAAATGTTGCAATCAGCATTCAAGACATTCAAACACATGTCAAGGTTAACATTTGTATTTTGGATATACCTAACATTTAGAGTGTGGTCAGGCAGTTCTGGCTTGTCACAAAGTGACAATGAGTTTATCATCACTGTCGATATGATGGGGAAAAAAGTTTTTACATCATTCCACACTTTTTAAAAATTCAGTTAAAGGTCCCTCTATCAGTATCCCCAACCCTTACTCACCAACATACATTTCTTGGCAGGTAGTAAGCCCTCTTTCAGCCTATAAAAAAAGGTATTGGCAATAATGAAAATGGAACTTGTTATGGCAGGAAAAACCCAAAAGCCTATTTTTGTACCATCAGAACCAGTCAGACATCCAAGGAATTAAAACCATCAGCAAGATGCAATGATCTTTCTGGTGGAAACTGCGAACAAGGCTAAGTATCATCATCCTGGCTTTGAAGTGGTGTTTCATTGTTCTTCAAGATTCAGTTAACCAACCAAGGGCCATTGCTCAAACATTCTGATAATAACTGGTCCCGAACAACTCTGTTTGCCATGTTAACATTCAAAATCATTGTATGACGTTTTTTTAAAGAATCGACCAATTAAAGAGATGTTAAGGAATGGTCCAGTTTTGTGAGCTAAGACCCACACTACCCCGATGACCAAGATCAAGGACTATGTTACCCCCCCCCTTCCCCAGCAATGGGACTTTCATGGGCAACCTTAGAAAACAATCTAAAATCAAGAAAAGTGGAGTTCTCATAACTGTGTGCCATAAGGGGAAAAAAATAGTGTGTTTCAATGAAACAGCAAACAATGTTGTTACACAATCATATCTTCCGCCATTGGTGAGGTTGGGGGGAAAGGGAAGGTTAAATCAGTTCATTCAAAGCTGGTTACATAAGATAAAAAGGAAACCCAGTCCATCCAAGCAGAAAAAGGCATGCAAAAAAAAGTTATGAAAGTACACAATTAAAAAAAATTTCCTGAAAAGCATTAGCTCATTATCCCCAGCTGATATTTCCTCACATAATAAACTCACCTGTTCCTTAAAGCTGTGAAACATCTACCTTCTTTTGAGATCTAGAAGAGTAAAATAACCAAATACCCTTGTCAAGTATATCTTAACAAGATTTGTAACTAAAATCAAGTTGTGCAGATGAACAACTGATCAGACATCCAAGGATATTAACCCGACATTAAGACAGTAGCATCTTTCTGGTGGAAACTGCGAACATGGCACTAAATCATCATTCAAGTTGCATAAGGTAACCCTTTAAACCTTAACATCATGTATTTTCTCCATAACAATCCCTATCCATTTCCCAAGGTGCTAACAAGGAGAATTTGTTTCACAATCAAGGGCTTCTTCTGTTAGTGATCACTTCTTTTATTCTCAAAACCTTCCGCTGTGATTCAGGGGTAATATCAAAAGAAAAATTTAGACGCTAGTCACTCAAGTGTCCAAAGATTAATCCAATCCAAATGGCGTGATTGCTTTGACCAACACAACATAGCAATAACTCTGCCAACGCTTACACTTCTATGATGTCTATAACATCAATCGATCACACTTTTCAAGGCCATGCTCTTAGAAAAATTTGAGGGAGCCCAGTACTCTAAAACTGTGAAATCCAGGATGCCCAGCATATGCTTATTATGAAAAAACTAAGATTCCTGAGTCATCTAAGAGTAAAAGTAAGGTGCCAAAGGCCACCAGGTGCTGATAGATCACAGCCCTGCTTTTCCTCAAAACATGAAAGGAAATATATGTTCACCTCAGTTCCTGTTTTCTTTTTACATTGATGATCCTTACTGACAAGCAAATTTCCCTGAAATCATAACACAAGTCTGTCAAATTTAGTTTAACTGAAGGCAGAAGCATAACTTAAAATAAATAAAGTAAATATCTTCAACCAGTCAGACATCCAAGGATATTTGAACCAACATCAAGATATAGAAATCTTTCTGGTGGAAACTGCGAAAATGGCAAAACATCATCATTCTGGTTGGAAAACCTTAAATTTACCAAAAATAAAAATGATAAAAAAAAATTAACACAAAACTGTTACCTTTCCTAAAGGAAGTTTCTTCTACAAAGCAGAACTTTGGCCAAATGACAACATATGAACTGCAATATAACAAAATCAAAGTGTGTGTTGTAAAAATAATTAGCAAACTTTTCATGATTAAGTTTGAGTGACCTTGCAGCACATATTCTTTTTTCAAAACAGGAAGAAATTTTTTGACAGCAGTGCCCAGTGCATATTTCTAACAAACACAAGAATTTGATGCAGTCAGAGAGGTTTGGCTTGGTCACAAAGTGACAAAAGAGTTCTCTTCATTGTCGATAAGATGGGGAAAAAAGTTTTGCTCATCACTCTGCACCAGTTCTTGTTTTGCCTACTACTGCATTAAAGCAACCATTACCTGAAACATTAGAAAGGCAAAAAAAAAAAAAAAAGAAAAGAAAAGGGATATGTACACACCCTACAAGCTGCTGGATTTGCCTTGCCATTTCTATCCCTTAAGCATCTGAAAGAGACATTTGAGCTTGTCACACAGTGTATGATGAAGATACAAGTTGCAGAATAGACCATGGGAGAGTATCAGACTGACGTGACTTATCAGCATCATTGATATGACAGGGATAACTGAAAGTTTCTCATCACAACTCTCCAAATTAAATATTAATAGTTCTTGTTCAAGACTGTGCTCTAATTGCAGTATGTGCTGATACTAGCATTTAAACCTTATTTTCACAGACTAAGCTGACTTAACCGAAGGCATCCAAAGCACGTTTGATATTGAGTATTTACCTTACTACACTTTTTTCTGTCACATGCTTGTTAGAAAAAACAAGGTGATGAGCTTTTTTCATATAGTGCAAAGAACAAAAAATTTGAAAAATTGCTTTGCTGTGACACATCAAAAACTTTTTATAGCCAGTTAACATCTTGCTCCAAACACAACATAGTTAAAACAACTCAAATCTTTGCAGCTACAAAAAGGAAGGTTATGGTCACCTTTTTTTTCCCTGCAAATTTCCACCTGTATTGGAATCAAACAGCTTTAAAACTGTTCAATATATACATAAACCTTCCTACTTACCTCAACTACAGATGGAAAAGATCCTCCGTTACATACCACTGAAACAAATAAATGCAAAAAATTAATTCCAAACAGTATCATTTCCTAAATGGTCTTTACACTAAGAGATGGCAAGTCATTTCAGAATAAAAATGCGTTCAATGTGCAACATAGGCACTCATACAAGAGGTGTCAGAAAGAGGTTTTCATCAGAAATAACTTGCTTTTATCCACAGGGTTTATTCAAGAAATTGGCCATAGAGCCCAGAGGACCCCATTTATTAAAGCTAGGTGACCCTCTCAGCAACAACCTGCTTAGTGTGTGCTGCTTCCTAAACAAGTTGTTTGGCTCATTGTTATTCCTACACTGCCCCATCCTCGGAGACCCAAGGGGCTGTGGGTCGATTTTAAGTTACGGCATGAAGAGCCCCTGAGGGCATTGTCTTACAAGACTAGTTCCAAACGGTCGCAGTCGTTCTGCCATCTGATTGGTGCCAGAAAATCTTTGTGTTTTTCTGCCCAATCAGAGTGAAGTGTACTTAGAGTCCTTTCGTGTGTTTTAACACGGACATATACTAATAGCTCACTTGCTCGCTATGTTTGTTAGGGCCGTGCGACGGAGATTTGCTTGAGGTGAAAAGTTTCAGTCTCAGCACACAATGTAAGAGAAATCGATCAGATAGTCCGCAAAAATCTTACCGGAAATTATACTGAATACTTTCCCAGGTATCACTAGAGAACGTGTTTTAAAGTTTGCGAGGTTTGTACATTGCAGTCATTGATATGTCGCTTTAAACGTTAAACGAGATTTGAGCTTAAATCTTTCTAGATTTTTTGCATAATTTGCTGTGACTGAAACTTTGCCAATCCAGTGAAGTTATTTCGTTGCACGGGCCACACAGGTATGTCGAGCAACTGGCGCTTTCGCCTACGTAGCTTTCTGCTTTCTGTGCGCGCCAAAATCTAATCTTCGCTTTGTAGTGAAGTCCTTCACAATACGGCTTAAGTTCGTGGACGACCTCCAGCAAGCGCTCAGAGAAAGCTTAGCTGTGTTTCCGGTTAGCTAATTAAAATCTGAACAAAAACTTATTAATGAGAACATCGTGGGAAGGAGAGGTTTTTTCGGCCAGTTACCGAAGGGGTTTGGAAAGAGTTTAAAATCTTTCAACTGCTGCATAGAGTGTTAAAATTCTTGAGCTAGGGAGGCCACGGATTCTCTTCTAGTCCCTTGGTCATTGTCATTTCACCTCTTCTGTCGATTGTTGAAGACCAAGTTAAATACCTTTGATCATTGGGAATCGATCCGATGCTGCTTTCAGTGGGAAAAACAAAACCAAGGACCAAGAAATAATGGATGTAAAGGGTGGGTTTGCTTTTCTTTTTTTTCAAGCGAAGATGAGATTAGATTTTGGCACGCACAGAAAGTTGCGCAAGTACCAGTTGCTCGACATACCTGCGTGGCCCGTGCGATGAAATAACTTCACTGGATTGGCAAAGTTTCAGTCACAGCAAATTATGCAAAAAATCTAGAAAAGATTTAAGCTTAAATCTCGTTTAACGTTAAAAGCGACATATCAATGACTGCAACCATCGTGTTGTATACAAACCTCGCAAACTTTAAAACACGTTCTCTAGTGATACCTGCGAAAGTATTCAGTATAACTTCCGGTAAGATTTTCGCGGACAATCTGATCGATTTCTCTTACATTGTGTGCTGAGACTGAAACTTTTCACCTCAAGCAAATCTCCGTGGCACGGCCCAAACAAACAGCGAGCAAGTGAGCTATTAGTATTTGTCCGTGTTACAACACACGAAAGGACTCCAAAGCACACTTCACTCTGATTGGGCAGAAAAACACAAAGATTTTCTGGCACCAATCAGATGGCACAACGACTATGACCATTTGGAACTAGTCTTGTAAGATAATGTCCCCAGGGGCTCTTCATGCCCTAACTTAAAATCAACCCACAGCCCCTGGGTATCCGAGGATGACACTGCCCTTGTGTGACAACTTCTAAGTTCAAATTGTTCTACAAATTTCCATAACAGAGTTGTAACAGGGATAAATTCTTTCAAAAAAAATATCCATGCACACCAAGCATATTAGCACTTTAACATGTCTTGTATGTGACCCGCATTTACCATGCAACAAAAAATGGATTCCAAAATACCTGGAAGCTGGTGGGAAATATAGATGCATCAACTTGTGTATACCTGAAACCAACCACAAGAGGCCATGTAAATTTAAGTTATGGAGATACTACCAATAGAAAGATTGTTGATTAGTGATAGAGTCAGAGTGTTCAAAGACTTCTTCAAGACTGTGTCATTCAGAGACTCTAGTCTTTAGTATCATCAATCTATCACAAGATGCCAGCTTTCCTCAAGTCAAATTGTCATCCATAGTACCCTAATTTCTGAGAAGGATATGAAGCCTAAGATGACAGAAACATCCCATTACCTTTTGAAACCAACACCTTTGATAGATAACTTTTAAAAAACAGCTAAACCTTTGGACAAGAACAATATTAATTCTACGAAGTATAACCTTCACATTCACAAAATTTCCTGAGATTTTGCAAGAAGTGAAAATACTGCCATGACCATCTAACACTATTTCCTAACTTAAAATGAAACAAACAAATAACATTAAAGAAGAGTAACAGTGATTGATTTCATTTGCGATTCATATACTGCTCACCACTGAGAAAAATCCTCCTTATTTCTGGTACATTTTGATGCCTAAAGACTTCTCGGGTGGAATTGTGCCACACCCTAAAAGAAGCAAAAATAGGGGGAAAAAATAAGATGCCTACAATCTCACACAACTTTATCGAAATAAATGATATACAATCCAAGCCTTTATACCTTTAAGGTTGTAGAAGAGCAAGCAGCTCAGGAAAAAAAACTATTACCAGTAATTGGTAGCTGTCTTATTACCAGCCTCAGACAAATGCCTCGATTCGACATCACAGTGCCAAAGAAGCTACACAAAACGTGGTGCTTCAAAGATATGTCAGGCTCGTCATCTTTTGTCATCACCAGCTGGGACACTGACAGACAGGGAGGCTAATGGTATTTTTCAAATTGAGGGTTTTGGAAACTATTATCTGCACCCAATTTATTTCCAAGATCTGTTTACTAACTCTCCCTTCTAGCTGCTATACATCTCCCTGTTATTTAGTTACAAGCACTTTGCTGTTAGTTCATCATAGCAATTTCTATCTAACAAGTGTAAAAGCGTCTATGATAAATTTGTCGGTCATTGCAATGTACGAGAAGGCATTTATCACACTCCCAAGACTCTGCTGCATTAAGAGTGTGTCCGCAATTCAAGCAAGAAAGTTCGTAATTTGAGAATTGAAACGATATGACTTCGTAGTGGGATGATGTGACTATATTTCGGAACGATCTGACCGAAGCTCGGAACGAAATGACCAAGGAACGAAGTGACCGCACAAACAAAGGTTATGGAAAACGGAGGAAAATTTCACCAGAAAGTCTTGTTTCATTGCAGAAAAATTCCTCGATACATACACTGGATGAACAATCCATCTCTTCATACACTTTTCCTCAAGTTTGTATTCGATCATTACACCGAGAGCTCGTTCGCACAAATTTTTCTGTTTCTGATTTTTCTCTTCTGATTTCCTAGAGTTCCGTTATTGAAAGCAACAAAACTAAAAATTTCGATAGTTCTGAACGCTTAAACCTTCATTTCCTTCTTCTCGTTCATTTGTGAAACTGTTTTGTTACATTTTTAACGAGAAATTGCCACCGCCATAAACCACGTGGTTAACTGGAAAGATTCGTTGAAAGAGAATGTGAAAAGGTAATTGCCCTGATAATACGCCAGTAAGAAGATTAGAAAAGTCTGCGACTTAAGTGCACGTGTGGATATCTGCAGAAGAGGGCTAGTGATACAACTAATTCAAAGCTACAACTCACTTGAAGGGCTCTCTCGGTCAACTCGGCCACCTTGAAATTACCACGTGCACTGAACTCACTGGGGCTTGCGAATGTCACTTAATACTAGGCTCACGTGACCAAAAACCAATGCAACTATTGGTTACTACTGAAGTACAGAAAATAATACTGGAAGAAGACTGGGTAGAAAAGGAGTGGTTACTAAAGACGAACCGGACTAAAAGGCAGGCACGGTACAAATTCAAAACAATGGGAAATCGGACGATGCTGTTCAAAATAATTTGGATATAGTAAAATGCTGTTCAAAACCGTTTGATAGTATACGAAATCAGGAGTCATTACGGTGGACTATGCCTATAAAACTAAACTGAATTACCTCCAAGTAAATCAGAACAAATGCCTCCGAAGAATCTTCTTTGCACATACTAGGGAGTGTCCTGATCCATACTATAAACTCTTAGATATTCTTAAACTAGAAAACATATTTAAACTCAAAATGTGCTGCCTTATACATAAAATTGTGAATAAAGCTGATAGCATTCCAGATATCATCTCTGATGTCCTAACCCCAGCATCTAGCATACATAGATATAATACAAGATTCACAAATGAATTCAATTATTTCAGAATGCAAATATCAACTAATTCTGGCAAAATGTCTTTAGAGTGTGGTGGACCCAAGATATGGGAATCTGTGCCGCTTGAAATTAAGCGTCTCTCTTTTACTTCCTTTAAAAAAGAATGGAAGCGTCATCTTTTGGTTGGTCAAAGTTGAATTCACAACTGGTTTGATGCTAGATAAAATAACTTAGTTCTCTTGCTCCAAACTGTAGGAAATAACAAATCTTACCTCACTTTATTTACCCTACATAATTAGCATTAATTGCCTCATTCTTTCTTTTTATTTCTCGTTTTTATTTTTTTTTTATCTTTTTCCTTCTTTTAACTTAATATAATTTTTATTTATTTATTTACTTATTTCTCTTTTCTCTTTGTTTACAATATTAATAGTCTATAAATACCTTGGTTGGTGTAAATATAGAATTAAAGTAAAGTAAGTCTTGTGTAAATGTTAAGATACGCCAGTTAAATTACACGTGACAGTGGCCAACTCGAAAGCTTCCGCTCCTTTGATCACTGTGCACATTTTACTTTAGATTATTCATGTAATTTACTGTTCTTATATATTCTGACTCTTGTAATCTATAGCAATCTCTACTGTAACCTCTTAAAATAGTGCGAATAAATGAATGAATGAACCATTAGTGGATATTGGTGCTGAAATTATGACATGGATATTTACAACTGCGCATCCAAATTTATACCTGTGGGCCTCGTTGGCACTAGGGATCCAAAATTAGTTAGTCCGTAGTTATAACTCTTAACACAATATCCACCTTTCGCTTTTATTTAGGATAGCTCTTACAGGCTACCGTTGAAAACGGAAGGTACTGTCCAGAATAAGACGTTATCGTTCGAAACTGATGTGGACGGCGGCTCGTTACTGACATCAAACAGCTAAGTCTTCAGTAGGTCACTAGAGGCCGATTCGGACGACAACGCTCGAAATCAGACGATCCCATCTGAAAACGGACGCAAGGGTCCGATTACGAACGATAGAGCCCAAAATCTGACGCAGCCGTCAAGAAACGCTCGCTCGTGTCAAAATACTGGACACTAGTGTCCAAAACGGACGCTGGTGTCAAAGAAACGGACGTTGGAGCTCAAAACGGACGCTAGCTAGTGTCCAATAACGTACGCTAGTGTCCAAAGCGAAGGTCAGTGTCCAATAACAAACACTAGTGTCCAAAACCTGACGCTGGTGTCCAAACATGAACCATATAGTGTCCGACGTCGGACGGTGGCGGGGTGTAAAGGTAGATGAAAAGTTCCACATTTGAACAAACTCATACTCGTGGTTTTTAATCCAACATGGCGTACAGTAAAAAATTACAACTAATTCAGTTAAAGTAACAGGCGCATGTATGAGAGGTTTTCTAGTAGTTAACAATAAATAAATAACGATTTCTTAAAGCCTAAACACTTTACAATACAACTTCGTTCAATACTTTGTAAATTTCTTGTAAAACTTTTGAGAAAAAAAAGGATATTTCCATGTAATCTTTAATCTGTCGAATTTAGGGAAAATTTGCGTTGAAATCAATTCAATATCTCTCCAAAAAATTGCACTGTAAACAAGGTAGAAATGAAAGGGAGTCAGTTCACTAGATTTTGACCTAAAAAAATTGTATCAAACACAAACAACAAACCGCACAGAGACCTGTAAAAACTATGGACAATCTGTCCTTTGACTGTACCACTAAGCTCCCCAAGAAACGTTTTAACATCCAGCGCGAAGAATAACTAAATGGTTATCTCCTCCTCCGTTTATCAGCCGGTTCACTGTTGTCCCTTTCCTTCTCGGGAGTTCTTAGTTTTCTAAGTTCCCTTTCAAGATCGTTTATACGAGGTGATAAGCTCTTTCTGGTATTACTCAGCTGCTCATCTTTGGCGCGGACACCTCTCATTTCCTGCTCGTATTTCTCCACCGTTGCGTTAAGCCTTTCGAGCGCCTCGCATCTCTCCTTCAGTTCTCTGTAATGCGTCGTCTCCCGAGCCGGCAATGCCCCGAACGCAAATTTCAAGTCTTCCAACCTCTGTGGACAGCGTCTCTTCGGATCCATCAGGCCATCAGAAGCGATCATGTTCCCATCACGTGTTAAAATCGTGGGGCACGATTGCTTCATTTTGGTGAGATGTTCTCGGTACGCTTGGCCAGATTTCAGGTCTTTGACGACGATTGTCTTGGAAAGGAGGTTCCAGAACAAAGTCGAGCGAAGGTAACCATTGTCGCTAGTAAACTCAAGGAGATTCACGGCGAATTCAATAGGGCTACGATAGTTGGAAGGCGGGGATGGAAGCTCAAGAGGAAGAGATTTGCCATCAATACCATCAAAGTCTCTCTTTGTGAAAGGCAATAGTGTGGCTTCGCAATAAGCTGGGCACCCTGCGTCGTAGACTTTACGTTGCTGTTCCGTGGTAGAAGTGAGTGAGACTGACATTTTAGACTGAAGGTACCAGGAGAGGATGCGAGCGAGTAACGGGTCAGAGACAAAGGCCAGTTCAGCAACAACACCTGATGGATCAATTTATCAACAATCAATAAGTAAATACGTCGGCGAAGTAATTTAGACATCAATGTCTCGTCTAATTAACAAATGGTAAACACCACAGCGTACACTATTGAGTTATGGATGCACGCGGGAGGTTGCTAAGCACGAAAGAAGCGTAAGAGTCGCTCGAGGCGATAGCCGAGAGCGACTCTAGCTTCTTGAGTGCTTAGCAAACCTCCCAAGTGCATCCATAACTCAATAGTGTACGGTGTGGTGTTTACCATTTGTTTTATAACATAACATTGATACATTGTAGCTAAAGAGTTCCCTTTTATTTAACAAATCTTACGCGACCAGAAAAAACAAGCGCGCGCGGAAAAATAGTCTTTGCATTTGCTCACGTCAGCAGCGTACACCCATGGGCAAATGGGGGACGCTAAATTGACCAATCAGAGCGCGCGCTTTACTTTGGTTATGTTATAAATCCAAATATCACAATCGTTTCCAGACAATTTTCAACTTCCAAGATTTCCTAGTCACGCCTACGAGACGACGTTACAAAATAAGACAGAAATTGACTAAATCGATGACTGATCGTAAAATCAATGCACCAATTTTCCACGCAAAGCTCTGAATAGAGTGCAACCTTTTTCACTACATTTACACCGCCCTGTTTCGCCGGCAGTGTAAAACTTCCGTTAACTTACAAATGTACTCCAAATTAGGGGCATAATTAAGTAGGACAGAAAAACTGATAAGGGAAAAAATCAAATATAAAGAGAAACCCGGATGGCTAGGGTTGGAAAAATTAACCCTTTATACCCTAACATCAGCATGCACATTTTCCATAGTGTTCTCTATATATTTTCTAAGGTGCTGACAAGGAGAATTTCTTCAAAAGTCGCAAGCTCTTTTGGTTGGCCATCATTTCTTTTATTCTCGTTACCTTATCGTTTAATTCAGCGGTTATACTGTGAGGAGAAATTTGCTTCTAGTCACACTTGGAGGGGGGGGGGGGGGGTGGAGATCAAAAGGTTTCGAACGCCGATGGCAAATGACGAACTGAACCAGACGAATCCTGGATGATGAAGGATGCTGAAGGATGCTGATCTGTTTTCAACTAAAAAATCTGAAATCTTCATCCTTCAGCTCTCGCTTACAGTGCAAAACGTAACGGTGTAGGTTACGGCCTCCCCAACCCCGTCCCGTGATCCGGAATATGGACGAACCTTTAATGTATTGACGTATCCTCGCAGGAGGATGCCCCTGCTGCATGATGGGTGGTCTTGTGTTAGTCCGATTTGCTTCAAACTGATTCAGTTCATGTCTGCGGTTTTGTAGCACAGTTTCCACGTCTCTACTCCTTGGTTCTCCTCGGAAGGCACTTCGAACAGGGGTAAGTGCCGCCGCCATTTCCAAGCGGCTCTCATTCAACCTTAGTTTAGCTTCTGAAACCATATTCACGCAATCTGCGATCTGCCTTTTCAGCGGTTGCAACTCGTTCTGTATGCGCTGAATGTGTTCATCTGTAATGAAATGCTCACCGCTGAGTTAAAGTAACAGTGTGAAATCCGAAAAAACTGACTTATTTGATTAGCTTTAGCTTTGCCTAAGTTTTTAAATCACAAAACCCTTCGTCGAAAGAATAAACACGTCTATAATCGAGACTTACCCTCATAGGTAAGAGGTCATCCCGACTTCTGTGGCATGACATCACCAGATATTTACCGTACCCTTTGGACTGAACACTAATTCATTCTGGTTAACGCTATCGCAAGGATTTGGCCGCAAGTTCAAAATAACGAGGAGTTTACTGCGCGTTGCCTTAGCGTGATCGAACAAAAGAAAATGTTGCATATGCTTCCACGAACTGAATGGTTTCCGTTTCTCAAATTTAACTCCTTTCACCTAAAAAAGACAATAAAGCGGAACCTACCAGTACTAAATGCAAACTTTACAAAGTGTGATTGGACACCAGGGGCGGAGAACACCAACAGATACTCCCCAATATGATTACCAACACGGCTGCAGAGAGTCAACCTTGGTAACCTAGCCATGCCATGGCTAAGAGCGATCCGCACCGGGCTGTTCTCCAAAGCAGGAAGGACAACGTCCTCGGGCACAACTCCTGACGGTTGAATTGTAACGCTCACTACAAGCGAGATGTCAGCGATGTTGCCGTATGAGTCCTCCGCCACGATGTCTACAACCTCTACTCCGCTACAGGAGATTAGAAAGACATGGAGGAGATCAGTTATGTGTTCATTTTCAACACTTATCAAATGCTACTTTCAGATGCCGTACCGCGCAAGAACAGGAGGCGGCGTGGCCGAGTGGTTAGGGTGCTAGACTTGTAATCCAGTGTTCCGGGTTCAAGTCCTTCACCCTGCCATTCACTAGACTTGTTCTCGGTTGCCCCTAGTTCAACTCCTCGGCTGCGCTCTGTAAATAGCCTACTGGTCTGCCTCCTGCCAGTGGGGATTTTTAAGCTCTTAGTCTACATTGTGGCTGAAAAGCCCCTTAGGGGAGCTTCAATTTACGCATTTATTATAATTATTATTATTATTATTATTATTATATATTATTATTATTATTATTATTATTATTATTATTATTATTATTATTATTATTAATGTCAAGGCCGCCATTGCACTAATTCGAAACGGCTCATTGAATTCGGAGTGGGCGCGATGTTTTTCACGTCTGGTTTAGCCGGCACTAACGGCACCGATTCATACCGAGGGATTAATCAAGTTTTAAACCCAGTTGTGGTTTTAAGGTTTATTGAACCTGCAAAGAATGAATTAAGTTTAGCTCGAATTAAGACCGTAGTAAGCATCTAATCTGCTCATCTAGATTGATTTTTTAATTTTGTTCAGCCTATGTGAAGTACGCCGCACGACTTCATCGAAGGACCTCCTTCCTTAAAAAAAAAAACGGCCTTAACCAGAGTTTTCATTCCTAGACAGACTTATTTCATCACTACTAACCTTCTTACAGGTCGAGGAAGAATGGTACGGCCCTTGACGTCAGCAGAGCACGATGCTGTAATCACCCCAGGTGATCCGGATGCAAACCGCAACACAAGATTCTGAGCTAGGCCTAGAAACAGGTGCAGAAAAATTTAGAGGAGGTATAAGAATTAACCAATTTTGTCAAGGCCAAAAATGTCCCCCAAAAAAATGCACCATGTGATATATCATAACTCGCGTTTCACTTTCGCAAGTCAATTGAAAAATGCTCGAAAACACATTACCTGGTTGTACTTCAAAAGAAACTGGATGACTCCTGATCACGTGATCAGCTGGTGACAGCACAGATTTCAGCCTATCTCTGTACTCCGTGAACTGACAGATAATTGACCACGACCCAGCCTCCTCCAAATAACGGTTTGCAATTGATTGATAGGTGACAATGCCTGCCCTGTCCTGAGTGGGCTTACGGTAGACAGACGAGACATTACTGCCGTCTGGGCGAGTAATTTCGAGGCTGAGGTGGTTGACCGCATCGACTCGAACTCCATCATCTGTTTGACAATCGACCTTCGTAGAAACAAGGAACCAAAATTAGCTAATGAGAACTCAAATTATAAATAGACAAACTGCCAGAAGGGCGGGAAAAACGCGGGTGCCCAAGTCGCGATTGATTGTAGCTTTGTATCTCATTGGTCGAGAAAATCGTGCGAGTTAGCTTAACCAATCACTCGGAGCAATAAAGCAAGACCAAACACATTTAAAAGTTGTTCTAATCCGTTGATGCCAAGCCAGATTCTCACGCTGACAGAACATGAAGTGTCGAGGGGTCAGTGTGGAGAACATGCCATTATATCTCGCGAAAAGCCACTACGCTGATTAAGAAATGAGTACGTACCTTTAACACTGGATAACATCCCGTGGCCTGCAGTACTTGATTAGCGGCTACCTGGACCACAACAGCTTTCACTCGATTACTTTTTTCCAAAGTCACTGTTACAGTTGCTGCCTGCGAAATAAATAATAGTTACGTTAAAAAAATGAAATATAGGAATGAAAGGAAGAGCGAAAAATTAAGCGAACAAATTAAAAAAAACCTTCATACAGAGAACTCAGGGAAGATTTCGTTGAAGAGAAAGAACATTAAAGAGAGGGGCTGCCAATAACGTTGTTATCAGAAATAAAAAAATCGGTGTTAGTTCACACTGAAAGACTCACCCCTAAGTTCTTGTGATCTGGACTAGACACTTTCAGTTTAACCTGTTGGTCGCCGGTTCGGCCGCCACATTTCAGTGTATTCGCTTCAAACACTACCTCTCCCCTCTGAGTCTTCTTCTGCAAAAGAACTCCACAAGAGGCTGGGACCCAGGATAAGTTCAGTGTGGTACGGATGGTTGTCTTGTTCCCAGACTTGTCGCAAACGAAGGCGTGGATAGGAGCATTGAAGAAGCAGTTTGAGAACTGCTTAGCTGTATGTTCGTGTTTCTGCGAGGGATCATCGAACGCTTGACTTCTTAACTCAATATGATGCGCAGCACCTGAAATAGCACGAAGACAAATGAGGGATATGCAGCTTAAAACATTTCTGAGACTATAACCAAACCCAAGCCACTGGAAAAACTGAAATACTTCGAAGAATAGTCACTACAGCCAAATTGACATCTTATTTTCAGTGCTTTCAATAAGATTTGAAATAGGTGGCTAACTCGGTACAACACCCGCCGGAGAGCGACTTGATTGCGACTTAGCGTGGTGACTGCGACTTGAGTGCGGTGAAATATACCGGGTGACTCACAACAGAATACCCGCCGGAGCTTCGGCAGGTGCCGGGTCTTATGAAAGCACTGTATTTTTTATTTCTAGTTATTCATAAAAAGCCACATCTAACATCCAGGAATCATAACGAGTTCATTGAACCCCAAACCCCCAAAATTTTTAAAAAGAAATATCTTTGCTGAGGGAAGGGGGAAACATCTTTTCTGGGGAGGGGAGGGGGGGTTGAGGTTATAGTTACGTTTAACCATAAAAAAAAAAAACAGGGTTTGATTCTGATTTTCATGAGACTTTGCAGTTTACTAAATTTTCTTCATTAAGAGAGAGAAGTTCAGCTGTTATCTTGTTGAATACAAGCTCAAGCCAAATTCACGAATTGCAGGTCTTACTTCTGCTACCTTTCCTCCACTGTTTTAGTGCACGAACTCTTAGTTCGTATCCCTTCGAACCTCTTCTATCACTTTCCAACGACTAGCCCCTCATCTCACCTGGTTTGAGATTGATTCTCTGAGTATCCCTGGTGAATCTCCCGTTCTTGTCACTCACACACATTGTTACAACACCGTGCTGGCCTGAAATTGTTGCGTCGTTGTTGAACACAAATTCCGTTCCCTTCAAGACTAGGTTTCCAATAAAAATAGCAGTGCCTCCACTGAATTAAAAAAAGGAAAACAAATGACCAATTGTTAAAAAAGGTTATGGGTAACTCATCGAAGTGAAATACTTTGATTATACTGGAGTGTAATCGTTTTTCTCCAGATGTAGACCTTTCGATGAAGATCGTGACGTAGACAGGTTTATTATTCACTCGTCAGCAGACGAAGTCTTATGCTCCGCTGTGATTGGTTGCTTTTCAGCAACTGTGATTGGCTCATTAAGATGGTGTGTTCCCTCATTGGTATGGCTCTCCCGTCAAGGTGTTTCTTGATCGTGGGCATCCATGCTTCCAGCACTTCTATTCCACAGTCTGTTGATGTTGTTAGGGTGATGTCTCATAGGCATCACCTCGTCGACCCCACCCCTAGCGCGCAAAATGTTACGCATTGCTACTACAGTCGAAAAAAACCCGCGATCCACGTCGGAAGTGACAAATCGTGGGACAAAACAATAGCAATAGAATCTTTGCAATTTCACCAATCAGGGAGGGAAGATGTCACTTCAATTCCACCAATCAGGGAAGGAAGACTTCATTTTGACGACGTAAACGAAAGTAATATTACGACATTGTAAATAAATATAATTGTTCACCTTCTGGTTGGCGAATGTTCTACTGACACCAAAGGCTCCACGCCCGGGGGACATTCAGCAGAGTTTCCCAGATTATCCTTTAGCTGTATTTTCAGTTTCTGGCTTAGCTGTTTCTTACTGTCGCACTCAATCTCCAAAGAGTTTGTTTCACAACAGAAGAGCCATTTCTGTGGCTCGCCTAATCAAAAATAAATAAATTACTTAATTAAGCGTCCTAGCACAAACGAAACAATACTAAACGAAAAAAAGAGAGAGAAAAGAATCATTTCACTAGTACTTGATTTATATGAAAGTTCTGACGAGGGTCGGGTACAAGAAAAATCTGAGGAGGGATGGAAAGCCAGATGGGAAAGGTAGCAGGGGGAGGGGGCAACCCAAGGGGGAGGGGGGCAGGAGAGGGAGGGGCAGGAGGGCGAGGGGGGAACCCAAGGGGGAGGGGGGCAACCCAAGACATCCGGAGTGTGTCCTGAGATGGATTTGACGGCAAGTTCAAAATAACGGGGGGTTTACAAATTACTTTTTAGTAGTCACAATTAACATCATTATCATTGTTAGTATCATCAAGATCAACAGCGATTTGTTTTTAAATCGAATGCTGCACTGGTGAACAAAGGCTGAAAATAGAATAATTGACGAAAACATTATGCTCCCCTCTCCCTCTAATACCTAGAACTACTTAAAGGGAGGCTACCAAATTCGTGCTAACGAAACGCAACTGTTTGTCTCTCTTACACTACAAGTCAACTTACCTGCTAGTGCCTTGATCCTGATCTGCGTTCGACAATTAACTTCGCTACACACGCACTCGACGTTATGCACATAGGCACTGTTGGCGAGATTAGATGCAGGGCAGTCGGGCAAGTAAGGAAGATTCTTGATCGGTACCTTGGAATTACACAACAAATAACTAGGATTAGCAAAGTTCTGAAGCACCAACATGAAATGGCAAAATTTGCATTGGGGCAAACTAACGTTCCCCATTTAACTGGAAAGTTTCATTTTAGAGAACAGCGACCTTAAAGATTTTGGATGATTCTCGATTGGCCAAAAAAATACTTTGCCGCCAATGAAACGTCTAAAATCAACTTCAGTCCAATAAAAGTCTCTGAAAAATTTATTCCCCAAACCACACCAAAAATTGCTAATCAGTCTAAAATCAACTTCAGTCCAATAAAAGTCTCTGAAAAATTTATTCCCCAAAACACACCAAAAATTGCTAATCAGTAGGGTATACTAACACATTAGAAGGAAGAATAAACTTAAAGGGAAAGATATTAGTTTAGGATGTAAGTGATTCAATTGGATTGCAGCAGTTTCCAATTGAGAGTCCCAAGTTATCCCAAACTGAATTGGTTTTTCTCTACTTCGCTCTACGATTGGTGCAGGAAACTCGCGCCACTTTCTCGACCAATTAGATGCGGCAAAACTAAAACCAATCGCTTTTTGGTCAGTCGTTTTTTTCCTCGCGTTTCAGGCAGTTTGCCCTTTCACTTTGACTTCTCATTGAACCTTTTCATTGATTGGCCATTGATTACTTTGGTTTTGCTATTTGGAAAGTCATTTGAAAACTGAAACACAATACAACCGCGTGTAAAAATAACATTTCCTGAATTGCACTCCCATGATGCATGTACCTCTCCGCTCCAAGTTGTGGACACTTTAAGATCCAGAGATTTCAAGTCCTCAGAATCCAGCAGTTTCCCACTCTCATCAAAAACTTTCAAGAACAGTCCCTTGATGATGGACCCTGCAGGAACAGTCAACTCCAAGCAGTCCCTCCTCTCCCTAGGCTCCACTCCATTGGTCACTGTCAACCCATTTTGGTTACCCTCGCAGACTAACACTTTATGAGGCAAAGTGCTTGGAAGAACTTTAATGTTGAACCGTTTTAACTCCTTCAAAACTTCGCTCACAGTGAGTTTGCGCCTGTTGCTTTCCACGGTTACGAGTGATATTTTAACTTTAACATCACATGGTGCTTTTCCGAGGGGAAGTTTGATTTTAACTGAAGAGAATCTGCCCTGACCGTGCTCTATGTTTGCCAGGTGTGGGCCCCCAGCGAATGCCTCGCAGTCTGCATGGAGTTTCATTCTCCTGTCGCTCACGGAGCAAGGTTGATTCCACTGATCCAGTACTTGAAGAACAAACTCGGGAAATTCGTCGTAGTTCGCCACATCAGTTGTTTCGAACTGAGGAAGTTTAACGCTTTGTGGTTGACCTGAATTGGACAAATAAAAATGTAAAGTCAGTAAGAAGTTACAAAACAAAGTCAGTGTCTGAGATACTGCACACCCTCCCCTCCCCTAGCCTAACAAAAGTCAACTGACTTGTTGTTGACTGAAAACGAAGTTTTTGTGAAACTCCAGTATAGCGGACACATGGGAGGCAAAGAGGAGTCCGTCACTGAAGCTGACCGCTTATGGTACAACTTGTTTGGAGTTCAAACAAGCTTTTTGCCGGGGCACTTCCTAAATAGCGCAGTCTGCTAACGGTTCACCTTCAAGTTAATGTCGACATCCACGAGGAGACAAGTTTCCACGACTACCCCTTGCGTCATTGAAATTTCATACCACAAGCTACTTTGTTTGAACAACCTCAAGTCTGTTCACTAGCACCAGCAGTGGCTCTTTTTGAGTTACCGTAATGATTACAAAAGCTGACGTTTCGAGCGTTAGCCCTTCGTCGGAGCGAATAGAGGAATTGTGGGTTGTGTGTGCTTTTAAAGGCAGAAAATGGAGCTACGTTATTGGTGGGTGCATGGCAACGAGAAAAACATGAATAAATTAGTGGAATGAAAAGCGTTCATTGATCCCTGTGGGATTTAGACTGCCGGTTTGAAAGATGAGCTTTTGTTCAAGATTTTTACGGCTTTCCGTGCCACCTAAGTGCAAGGAAAGACCGAAACTATCAGCCTTTATTCTTTTTGAGTTAGGCGAAAAAAAAAGTCATTTTTCAAAAGTACGGAAGCAAAAAATTTAGAATTTTCTTATTTTTCTGTACGAAATTTAAAAACAATCAGTTCTGTTACTACTTTATGCGTGTCTCCCGCTTAAGAAAAATAACAACCATACAGAGCAATTTTTGCACTGCTTACCCGCCTTTACTCGAACTGGAAACGTAACGAAGTCAATTCCTGTGACATCAACCTTGATAAGTTGATCGCGCCCATACTGAACTTTCCCCAAGCCACTAGGAGTGAGCGTGAGACCGCTGACCTCCAGCACTCCGTCGTTGTTCGGTTTGTATTTGTCCTTGACACCTTGCACTTCCATATTTGGACATGACACTACTAATTTGACAAACTCCCCTGAATTAAACATAGTGGCAGCATTATTCTTGCTGTCGACAAACGATAGTTTGAACCTAAGCTCTGGCTCTCCCAAGGTGAGCTGCGGTGTTTCATTGTTTGACGGCTCCGTCACCTTGAAGAAAGAAGCGATGTTGGCTGTAAGGGGGAAAAATAATGAAGTAAGTTTCATCCTCCGGCCTTGACTCACCGCGACTGGGATACAGCAAGAACAGACAAAGGCTTAAAGGGATGTAGGAGAGAAGATAAAAAGCTCAGTGATGTTGGAAAATATCTCACTTTTCAAAACAGGAGGCGACTAGAAGGAAGTGACTAGAAATATTGCTGCTTGCTGCTTCTCCTACACAAGATGCTAAACACTGATTACCCTCTACCCCCCCCCCCGTCCGCCGTCAAGTTTCCCTGTGAGTAATTATTAACTGAGTGTCGAATATAACCCAGGATTGCATTGGTTTCAATTGACTTCGCTCTGTGGTTGGTCCATTAAACTCGCGCCAGTTTTCTTCCTCTCAGATTCAAAACTTAAAACCAATCTTGCCTTGGTTATTCGCGCTTTCCCGCGCTTTTGGCAAATTGCTTGTTAATACTAGCTCTTTAGAGTAATTTTCTTCTCTCTGCTTAGCTACTGTTATGACTTTGGTTTTGCCTTAACTACATAACTCTCATTTAAATTCTTAAGTTCAGAATCAGTCTCTGACCTTTCACATTGATCTCAAACTGCGTGGAAGCCATTTCTCTGTCTCCTAACATGGCAACGTACTTGACAGAATACCTCCCAGCCACGGACAACCAAAACGGTTTGAAGCCAAACTTCTCTCCGTCGTGTGGTTGATCGTTCTGGACAGGCGCCATGTTCTCAGGTCCCTCGATCACCTGACGAATGCACAGTTTCTTGTTGTGTAAGCTGATGAGAGGTTTCTGAGGTCGTTCGCCGTTGAAGATTTTCACCCAGAAACCATTGAAACCTTCCTGGGTTTCACCAGCCGACCACTCTAATGTTGTTTTCGGTGAAACTTCATCGTTCAAGTTGTCCTCGTATACCTTTACTATTAATTGAAGATAAATTTGCATGCAAGTTAGTGTCTGCTTTTAACTAAAAACAACATTAGAATTTAACAATGGTTCCCCCCCCCCCCCCCCCAAGAGTGACCCTCTGTACACTTTTTGCACATCCAATTGAAATACAGCAACGGAGAAAAATGGCAACCCAGAGATAAACCGTTGGAGAGAAGACAAGAACGATCGAACCCAGGCCACGATGGTAGGAGGCTGGCACTATCGCCACTACGCCAGACAAAAATCAACGAGACGCTGCGTGACGCTATTTAGGGTCACATGTAACGTGTTTCACTTTTAGACATAACCAAACACGATCATGACGCAAACACATGCACTCTCTCACACGATGCATATTTACCGGTCTTAGGAAGCGCTTGCTTTTCCTGGCTAAAAACCTTCCTCAGAGTATTTTGATCGGGAATTTCTAGAATTCTAGAAATTGGCCGCTCTTCCACTTGATGCTGATAAACCTAAAGAAAAAACTATCACTTTAATTGTAACATAAACAAGCGAGTTTACGTCTAGGGTTAAAACGTTTTTGCATGGAATACTACATCATACACATATAATGTACTTATCTCACAACTTGTGTTTCAAAGAATATAAACTCAAATAATATTGCTGGGAAATTTCCGCAGAAGACCTTGTTCGCTGTGACAAACATTCCTCTATTCGAAGCAACACACTCCAATGTGTTACCAAGATCCAGGCAAGGCCACTCAATCTTTCAAACGCTACTTGAGAAGTCACGTAATACTTTAACAGCTAAACGTTACAACAAAATGGCGACTGTAGCATTGTCACCCACAACGCTGTGACAGCATCACGTATACATTTTAATTAAAAAAAAGAAATTTCTTCTTTAGTTTCTACTAACCTCCTCCGGCTGTCTTTCTACAACAACCTTGTCAACATCACTTGTCTTGGCGACTTTCACGAAGTACAACACTTTTCCGTAAATGATGGGTTTAGTGTCCAGTTTTACAATATCATTCACTTTGTAGACTTGAACTCCAGAGCTGGTGGTCACACGCAACATGCTATGTGTTACATCACCATTCCTCGGTTGCTGGGAGACTGGGAGCGGAGAACTGAAGCTGACCTTGGAAAGATATCAGCAAAGATGAGTTAACCGCATCACTGCAATTTTCAATTAATCAGTCCACCCTTGATCATTACTCCACCCTTTAACTCCCAGAAGTGATGAACATGTAACTTCTCCCTCTAATATCCATACATTATCCAGAAAACAGCTAATGAGAATCCTCAAACTCAAACACCAAATTCTCTTAACTACTTTACAACGAAATTTGTGGCTACTAGAGGGAAGAAGGAAAATTCAGATCTTGGGAGTTTAAGAATTGTATTGCTTATGACTTGAATCGTTTGGTCCAAAGCAACATCCAACGTTATGAGCTATACTATAGACCACTTTCATAAATGGCTGCCGTATAAATATTCTTTTGTTTAAATTTAAATTAGCCCTACTGGCCTCGCTTGAGATAATATATTCTTTTCAATTTTGCACTGGAGAACGAGGCCATAGGGCTAATTTAAATTTAAACAAAAGAATATTAATTCGGCAGCCATTTATGAAAGTGGTCTATTCGATAGCGTCTACGTTTACCCTGGTAATACCGTGATGAAAAACGTCACGCAATACTTGAAAATGGTTGCGTTACTTTGGCAGTTATTGCCTCACCTCTTTGTCCAGTTCTCGATGGCATTTTTCAAGCCAAGATCTAAACTCGTGAGGAAGTCTTCTCTCTGTTGAAGCATCTTCTAACGCACTAGACAAATCCTTCCTCTCGTCCAACAAGATTTTTAGCTTGTTGTTTGAGACAGGCGTATGTCGGTTAAAGAACAGGATTCCCTTGAGCCTGCGGTAACAGCTGTCCGGCACCACATCTTTCTGCTTTTTGGATCGCTGCGCTGGCGACGTGCAAAATTCCATCCTGTAAAAGGAAAAATGTAAGTTAAACCTTACTTTTGGAATGCTCCCACCGTTTGGCTTCGTAGCTCTATTAATAGTGGCGCCCCACCGGTACGTAAGAGTAGGAAATCAAGCCGCTGAAGCTTAAATCCTTTTCCCTGTGCTAAACAATCCATGGTAGCCTTCTTCAAGTTTGTCCATTCGTGCCTTTTTACCGTTTATACAATTTATTGTATAATTTCATTCAATTTGGTGGCCAGTTCCTGACGGTTGAATTAACATATTTAACGATACACAACCCTTTTTGCACTTTCTGCTCAGCTTAGGAGTCGGTAAACACGAAGATTGGTCAAACACAACGAATATATGAAATTCATATTTTCGTTTAACGTGCGCAAGAGAAATCAGAAACGCGGAGAGCGCGTGTGCGTCCTCCACACGCGCGAATTCACGCTCGCGCAAATAGGTTAGCAATACTATCAAGTGAAGGGTTGTTATTGCTGTTGTTTTTAATACGAATGACACATTTCCAGCTTACTTGTGAACATAAGATAAAGGAGCCAGTCTGCCTTGCCAGAAACACTCAAATATCGGCTCTTGTGCATCATCTTCAAGATCTTCTGGCCGGGGGAGAGTTTCGTGGCCGCCTTCATGGGGAAAGTACATCAACACTCCCTGAGAAAGTAAGACAGTGTCACCACAAACGGCAACAGCTTTTTTTTTTTTTTGGAATCGGAGTCAATTGCCTCTAGCGAGTCAAGAGTTTCAATCATCCGTACAAGGTCAAACTTCGGCGTTCACGAGCTAGTTTTTCCAAGAATACTTTCTTTTCTGTATAGGTTCAACGGAAAGTTTTCGGTCGCGTCTCGTTATTTTCGCGTCCTGAGGTGACGAAAGGTTCAAAAAAAGGACATTGTGATTCAGAATCGTGGTGCAATTAAAGATAGAACGGTTTTATTTGGGTTTAAAGAACATTTCTTTAATGAAGGTTACACCAAGTTTTCCTATAAGTTTACTCGTTCATCCTCGGTGTAAAAACCTGACGAGGTTTCCTTTCTTTCATGAGGTATTGTTTTGCTGTACGCTATTGTTTATAACGTTTTGTTGTCTTTGTTTTACGTCACGCGTGAGCTTCACGGGTTTTTACATCGAGGATGAGCCCCATTTTGACTCCATGGTGTAAGGAGGCACCTATAAGTTTCCTATAAGTTTTCCTCATTCATCCTCGGTGTAAAACCTGACGAGGTTTTCTTTCTCTCATGAGGTATTGTTTTGCTGTACGCTATTGTTTATAATGTTTTGTTGTCTTTGTTTTACGTCACTCGTGAGCTTCACAGGTATTTACACCGAGGATGAGCCCCATTTTGACTCCATGGTGTAAGGAGGCACTCAAAGAGGATAGTGTCTTGTTCACGAGAAAAATTAAAATAACCAAGTCAAGGCCAGAACGGAGTCTCCCAAAATGTCTCTTCTTTAATTGAGGATTGTATTGCCTACCTGAACAATTTGATGCGGATCCAGACCAGGAACCTTCATGGTCAGAGAAAACGGAAACCATTCCTTTGCTCTCGTCTGGTATAAACTTTCCAGGTCATCGTCGATTTCTCGAAGATTAAAAAGTACCTTTTGGTTAGCGCTTCTACCGTCATCAATCACCAGCCTGAGGTCTACTTTTAGAAAAGAACTCATTCCAAACTCCACCTTAAAAGACAAAGGAGACAAAATAATTATTAAAAAAAAGAAAAAATTGGCAACTCTCGTAAACATGATAAAATACAATAATTGTTGCAGCCACTTTAAAATCCCCCAAGAAGTCTGTCAAACATTAAGCTAAGAGAAATTAAACTCAAAACGGTAAGGCGCTCAATATAATTGACTAACTTCATTGGCTTCTACAAATAGCGTTTGGTCTTTCTTAAACCAAACGACTTTCATTTTGTTTTTGATTCTTCGTAGATACGAGCAAGACGTAAAACTCCGAACTCAAACCGACGGCCAAACCTGGCTGGAGCTTATCCGGTTTCAAAGACCCGAAGCGACCAAGAGTATTGCTACTACCCTAGTCCATTCCAAGTTAGCTGGCTACATAATTTTGGAAAAGAGAGAGACCATAGTAGTTTTTCCCATTTACACTCCTATGGAAACTTCTTAAGAGATAAAAAGCGCGTCAAGACAGTGTGGTGACAGCTTAGCATATCAAAGTCACAAACTTACAGGGATCCTCGAGTTAGCCAAGGACGGAAGCTTCATGTTTCCCGACCGGCCTCTTTCACCAAACAAATAAAAGTGATAGACATGGGCAAGATTCCTGGCCAAACTACTCCCATTATCCTCCCGGATAGAATTGATGTGAATGTCCCGGATGCCAGTAATAATGATCATGGTAAACTGGGAGTATGCAGCCTCTCTTTCAATCTGCAATCAAAACGCTCACGTTAGTTTGGTTCAAATGTTACTCTGTCACGAGCATTGGTGTTCCCAGGATTCTTATCAACACTGCAGAGAGGGGTGAACAAGCCAAATGAGCAGGACCTAATTACGAGAACTGCCTGACGCAAGTTTCTCTGTCCCCGGGAATTGTTTAAAACGATTCGGGGTGAGGTTTGCCGGGGGTCTGGCACTAATAATCATCAGTGCCAGTCCTCTTCCAAAGCTCTCGCCGGCTGGCGAGAATAACGCTTACGGGCGAATTAACGCTAGAGCCGAAGCGCTAATCGCAAGCTTGGGATATCTTCTGAGATGTAATGCGTTCATTTTCAACCGTTCTGTCGTAGGTGCTCAAAACAGTTTTGTCGAGGTGAGAAAATCTTGAAAAAAGGAAAACTACCATTATCCAGCCTTATAACCCACCTATTAATTTTGGCGCGATTTTATTGGTTACTTTGCGTCACGTGGTGCAATATCACAGGACAGTTAGCACGCAATAACCCTCGTCCGCGTCGATATTTGTCCTCCGATTTTTTCCGTGAAAAAGAAACATAGTCAACACAAGAGTTTCAACTTTTCCGTTCTCCTATTGGAAGGAAACCAAACTCGTTTTTTTTTGCTTGCTTGCGTCAGTCACGCGCATTCGCCATCAGATCACCACTTGCTTTTTTACTGTGTTTACGCGCAATTTAATTGCGATGTGAAAATTAATGGGAAGGTTATAAAACAAATAAACCCCGTTCTGGCTTGCTGGTATGTCGGCTGATAGTGTCCTTGGCTGAGAGATTGTCCTCAAAGTTTCATATTTGCCCTCGAAGCTTCACTTCTCGGCCAAATATTCATTTTTCGGACAATCTCTCAGCCGCGGACATTATCAGCCGACATACCAGCTGCCCGAAGGGGTTTATTTACTAAATATTCCTCTGAAGCCATGTTAATAACACAAACTTTATGCACTGTTCCAGTAAACTAAGTTTTTCTCACAATATCCCTAAGACATCGTTCCTCCTCCCCAGGCTCCAAAGTGGAGGTGTCGCTCGGATTTCTGATCCATCGGTAGTCCTCAAATACAGGCTTCCCTTCTTTTGCTCGCTGTTGGAGCTTTTCCTAATGAGATGTGGAAATTAAACTCAGTCACACTTGACATTCAGTGCAAAATTCATCTGAATATTTCAATGCACTTGATCTTGGCCTACTGTTTTTAGTGTCCATGACCAGAATATTTTCCCTTATTACCTTTGATATGGAGATTTCCGTAACGTATGGACATTCCTCTCTCTTGGTAATAACTTTAATGCGATCGCCAAGGTAGAAACCCTGCCGAACAAATCATTCCAAATAACAATTGTTACAAAATGAAAAAGAAAATCTCGAACAAACAGCAACAGCTAGGAAAAGGATGGTTGATATACGGAACTTTGCATCTTTTCAAAATTAGATTGTGGTTGAATAGTAAATGTCAGCACCGAAGCTTCCCTCTTGGGTTAACTTTTCCTCCTCGCGAACAATGAAGAGTTTCCCCTCTATTAATCACGTGAAGCGTGAATGGGCAATTTTTTTTCTCGTGAAGCGTGATTTGACTTTTTCTTTATTTGTGAATCGTGATTTAAGATGATAAGGTGTTTTGATGGCCACGTGGACGAATTTTTAACTTCAACGTGACCCGTGAATTAAACACGAAGGCGCGCTATGAAAGGAGCCTCAGGTCTCACTGGACCATTTGTCAATCAACCGTCGCGTGATGTAGAACTCTTAGAGTGAAGTCAGCTTGAGCTACAGCTACTCCAAAGCAGTCAACAGCGGGCGCATTCCTTAAAATTGTTTTATGTCTTCATCACAATACAAGAATTTTTTAGATTTGTATTTCCTTTCTCCAATGGAAACTATCTTTATTTGTGGCGGTAAATTTGAGATTGAAGTAGGTGGTTCGCACGTTACCTCATGCCACCATGCTGGTGGAAGTAAACAATAGATATCTCATTAGCTCCTTTTGTTCGTCTACGAGCATTTAAATCTGACCCGCACACGTCAACGGTGAGTGACAAATGAGCCTAGGTCTTCCCAGGGAAGACTTCCTTATATAGCGCGTCTTCGTGTTTAAGAGCTGAATAAACGTGATTCGTGAACCATTTTGTTTTGCGTGATGAATTTCCGGCTATTTTATTGTTATGAAAATATACGTATTGTTCTCGAACCGCTGTGGTTATGGTTTTGACAGGAGATGGAATTCATGTGGATCGACAAAAGTCAGAAAACAGACCACTAATTGTTCTTGAAGATAAGAATATAAGATAAGACATAACATCATCTTTTGTCGCGTGAGACAGTTCCAGACTGGAAAGAGTAAAATATTAATTTAACGTTATTGTCTTGAACTTCGGGTGAACGTGAAAAAGTTTTTAGATATTCGTGATGCGTGAAAAAGGCCAAATGTTTTTACGCGACTCAATTTTACAGAGGGGTATAGGGGACCCTCAATGAACACCACCTTTTTTCCTAAGCGAGGGGGGGGGGGGGGAGGAGGGGTCCAGACACATTCTGGCTTACAGTTGAACATCACTTTTGATCTATGAATGCAGTTGGGTGGAAAAATGTAAGAATTTTGTTTTTCATTGGCTTCACAAAGCTGTTGAGGTTTTTAGTGGATTTCTGTGCGAGTAAAGTCTTAAACAATCCACTACTCACTGCTTGTGTGGCACCCACACCAAACTTGGAAATGCAGCCATCCAAATAGGCAGGAATAAGGTCCACTTCCTCTTTTTCAAGGCCACGATCAACTTGTGACAGGAAGTAGGTTGCAAATGCTTTCAATCCCTCATATGTCATACCCTCTCCATTGTCAAATATGGCCACTAGTTTCTAGATCAGAGGCAAGAAGGGCAAATAAATAATCTTCCCCATTAAGACCTGTAATTACGTGGTCCAATTAGAAGTAACATCCACAAGACTCCCCCCCCCCCCCACCCTCACTGTGGCTCACCCTCTTGGTACAAGAGGGTGAGCGACACCATTCCCCACCATTCTGCTTCCACTAAAATCAAAGATGGTGGCCATAATTTTTATCAAGAAAATATAGCGCACTCACTCACCAAAATTATGCCTGCTCTGCAGGCTAGATTTCTTAAGGTTTTCCTGACAGTTTGCAGTTACAAATGAACCCTTGACACCCTCACACCAGTATGCATATTCTCCATACAGTTTGCTATACATTTCCTAGAGTGCTCACATGGAGAATTTGTTTACTAATCAAGAGCTTCTTTAGTCAGTGATCATTTTCACTCTTCTTGTGACTCTACTGTGCGATTCAGGGGTGATATTGTAAGGAGAAATTAGATGCTTGCCATTCTTAGGGCTCAAAGGGTTCACCCTTTTTCTCCCAAGATCTCATTACTAATTCTCCTTGCTGTCCGTCATACAATGCTTATGATCAAACAATGAATGTATGGAATTCATATAACTGAACTGCGGTTATAGAAACTTATTTGTGCACGATCCTCGCAGTAAAGAGCACTACTTAAGCAAAGTGAAAATCAGAGCTGAAAAAAAAAATTTAGGCCTGTACGGGATTCGAACCACTAACCTCTGCGATACTAGTGCAGCGCTCTACCAATCGAGCTAACAAGCCAACTGGGAGTAGGTCATAAATGAGTCTGACATAAACCCGTAAGATGATAAATCAAACAATGATGTTAGTTGATGTTAGTTTGGAGAATTTGAAATTGGATCAACTGATAATCTTCTGATTTTCCTTTTTTCCTTATTCTCATCACTTGTCTGCTTGATATTGTATTGATACTGTAAGGAGAAATTATGTCTTGGTCAAACAAGGGAGTTAAAGGGTCTATAAGGTGTAACTTTACTTACATCTTTGAGGAAGATGTGTATATCTACTGTTCTTTCCATATCCTTACAGTTGTTTGTACTTGTAGCTTGGATACTGTTGTCAATAAATTCACAAAAAGCTTGGTAGCTGGCTGCAGAAAACAAAAATAAAACATGTATGACTCAAAAGTTGGACAGGAAAAGGAAAGAGGAAAGATGTTTTTTTCTTGTCACAAGCATGGGGCAAAGAAAAAAGAAGAAAAAAAGAAGAAAAAAAGAAGAAAAAAAGAAGAAAAGTTTCATTTCCTAAGAAAGATGGTAAGTCTTGAGCTCAGTAAATGAATAGAGAAAAATGTTTTTCGTCCCGTTATGAATGGGGGACAATGAAAAAATTCTGAGTCCCCATGAGTAATCAAACCTCAGACCTTCCAATTCTGCCCTCCGATGCTCTACCACTGAGCCTCCAAGAAAAGAGCGCTGAATCCAAAGGTCTGAGGTTCGATTCCTTGGAGCCCTGTGCAGAAAACTTTCTGGGCAAAGGTGGCTGCTAGGCTGACTAAGATTGGACCAGTCTTTCAAAGACCCTTCCATTGCCATATTTCTTAAATGCTCTCCTTACCACTAAAATGGTAATTCCCGCTTTGAGTGAGAGCATTGGGGTGCACATCATATCGCATCAGTTCAGAATGTGGTTTGTCCAGTTTGAATGCTTCATCTTTGGAGCTACGCACCTGGAAAATAAAAGAGGATGCAACTAGTAACCCAAGAACATTCCACAACTTCAAAACTAAGTAAAGAGCAGGTGATTGTTTATGTTTAAGAGCTGAGGAAATATTACTTCATCATTAATTTTAGGGAATAACTCTCTCAATCTGAGTGGAAAGTCAACAGTAACTGCATGGCTAACAGAAAAACTGTGAGGAAAAAAATATTGTAACTATCTGCTGTTGCTATTCACAAAACTGTTCATTTAGAATCAAAATAAGCATCAACTAATTGCCTGAATACATTCATCAGAAGGACTCTCTACACTTACCAGACACCATGTTTCCAGCCTGCTGTTTTTGACGTTATGGAAATTTCCTGAGTCCAGCTCATTGAAGTCTCCATCACTAATTGTAAAGTGCTATACAAAAAAAATCACATTACAGCAAATGTAAAGGCAAGATGTAAAAGAAACAAAATGTCATAGGGAACATTTTAAGTGTATTATTTTGCTTCAAACTTTAATTAACCCCATAACTCCCAGTTGTGATTAACAAGTAACTTCTCCCCTTAATATCCATACATCATATTGCAAACAGGTAATGAGAATTGAAAATTCTTAAAGTGCACCTAAACCCAAAATTTTTTTTTCGCTTAACAAAAGAAGCTTATTTTTTGGAGTATTTCTGTGCAAAAATTTTTTAATTTGCTCAAATCTTTAATTTTCTATGCCCAGTCAAAATACGGAAAATCGGCCGCCATCTTGCCCCACGACTGAGTTTAAAGAAGAATGGCTCTAGCGGGCAATGTGACGTCAAATCGAGAACACGAAAGTCTGCATCTCACACATTTTCACTTGTTTGGGAAGATTGTTGTCGATATTGTCCGAAATATGCTGACTAGGTGTGTTGTATGAAGAATGTATGAAGCACGATACCCTCTTGCAAATTTCGCACGTTGCTACATCCTTCTACAACACACTTAGTCGGCATATTTTCGGACCATTATCGACTACAACCTTCCCAACCAAGTGAAAATGTGTGAAATGCAGACTTTTGTGTTCTCGATTTGACGTCACATTACCCACTAGAGCCATTCCTCTTTAAACTCGGTCGTGGGGCAAGATGGCGGCCGATTTTCCGTATTTTGACTGGGCATAGAAAATTGAAGATTTGAGCAAATAAAAAAATTTTTGCGCAGAAATACTCAAAATAATAAGCTTACTTCCTTAAGCGAAAAAAATTTTTGGGTGTAGGTGCACTTTAAACTTTTCAGGTAGAAGTTGCTACGAGTCTTAATCTCACACCAAATTCTCTAAACTAATTTACCAGGAAATGTGTAGCAGCTAGAGGGGAGAATTAACAATCAGATCTTGTCAGTTATATAAAAGCTAGTTCACCCTTACCCTAAAATAATTTGCAATCATTTCTAATGCATCTACTCTGAGGTTGAATACTTTGAAATTGGCTTCCAGTTGATGAGTAAATTATTTAATAACAATTTTGGAATGTTTAATTAAAAATAGATTGTTTCACATTGGCTAGATGAAACTTAATCTGGTCAGTAATTTGACCAACAACAGGAATATGGTGCTGAATCTATTGAAGACAGCTGAGCCTTAGTTATGTTTTATTTGCACATGAAACTATGCTCTCCATCCAAATAAAATTTCTCAACATGTCCTATGGCTAGTTTCTACAAACCCCTTTTCAAGCATGATATTGTCAGATGCATCTATTTTTGACTCAGTTGTAATGATCCAATTATGTACAACATATATCCAAGGAAAAGTCCTCCTTGTGTATTGACATGAGATCAAACAAGATGATATGATTCATAAAAGGCCACAAGACTGAAAAGTTTGCCAATGAGACCAATTTCAAGCTGTGCTAGCAATACTTTCAGAAAATTTCCTGTAGAGTGTGTGCCCCCAGACTTTCTTACACAAGGGGCAGAGCTCTCTTCACCTTCCTGTCTTTCTCACACTGATGCCTGTGAAGATGTTTAAGGTCAAGATACCTTCTACTGACCTCTGGCAAATGTGGAAACAAAGACTTCACTTGTGCTCTAAATTCATCAAAGGTACTCTCCCTATCCAGCTTTAACGTCTTGTCATCATTTCCACAGGAAAGCAAGACACTGACACAAGCCATTGAGCCACTGGCCAGGCAGCTAATACACTTCCTGAAATAAAAGGAAAAATGACTGTACAGAAACAAGAGATGCCAAAGAAGATCACTTAGCCCCATTTTCAAATTGCAATTCCATGCTAACTACCTCATTTCATGAACCAATCAGAATGCAAGATTTTATTCGATTATGCAATTCTTTGACAAAGCTGCAGGGGTTGAGTAAACATACAAATAAAGTGATTAAATTTTCAACAATACTACACATGAAAACCTTGGACAAGTTATCTATTATCCAACTGCTTTATTTGATGTATGTATTTCTTATGAGGTGACAAAAGTGAAGCAGTTAGAGAGGCTAAACATGTGCAGCCAGCCTAAGTTAAACATGTTTTTTTACTATACCAAAATAATCAACTGACTCAAGACATCTTGCAATGTTTGTGCTTGATTTGCATGTTATTTGTACTCTACTTAGTACAGTGGGTTGGTAAATCCACTCTTTCTGCCCTTGTCTTGCCTCTTTCACTGTCATTTCCCTTTGCTGCCAGATTTCCCATGTCAAGGTGAACATAAAACAATGGTTTAAATAAAAGCTTCTCGCCAATAATGACCATACCTTAGTGTAATCACATGTTCTTTTATATCTAAGTGTTATTAACCACTAATGTTTGCCTGGTAAAGTATATTCTATACAAGGCTAAAAGATTAGGAAAAAATTTAAAATGTTTGAACCACATGTTTTCAACTGTTTGCCATCATCAGGGTTGAAAATAATAACCATCTGCACATACATATATATCTTAATATGTAATTCCCGATGGGAAAAGTTTGGAGACATAAATAACTTGTTTGTTCAAACTTGGACGGAATTGTTGGATCATTAGCCCCTTAACGATCCTACACTTGTGGAATGTTTGTGCTTAGGAGAGAACACGCCAAGTGAAAGAATGTGATGGATTTTCCCACAAGCATTTTGCAGGTTCAGAGGTGTGAGCAGGATTTGAATGCTCCACAATACGTACTGCTAAATTTCTCTCAGTCTCGCCAATGTAATCAACGCAACAAGAACAATCTCCTCTGTAAACAACTTTGGTGTTTTTGTCTTGTTGTTAAAGAGACTTTTAATTTGCCTTGTTTGCCATAAGATTACAAAGATGAAATTAAAACTAGTGAACTCGTTGAGTTTTGCAACAAACGTCTTACCGAGTTTTTCGTTTTTACCACAAAAAGGAAGCTTGATGAAAACTTTCTTTTGCTCTTCGAAGAGACAATTCAGAATGATGTTGTTATCTCGTGATGAGTCGTTTAGAAAGGTGTTGATCGTATGCGAAATAAAACATTTGGGATAACTTGCATTAATAAAAGATGTTTCAAGAGTTTTTATGTCCTTGTCAAGATCGGTAGAGATTGCTTTGCTCCAACGAAGGGCTAATGCTCAAAACGTCAGCTTTTGTAATCGTTACGGTGGCCAATTTACCATTTCAACTTTGTTGATATATCCAAATTATTTCGGTAGAGATGCGTTTGACTCTATAGAGTGTGCCAGTGATGCAATTCCTTTTCCATTTTGTAGGGACCTCCGATTTCCAATGTGTTGGTGGTTTCCCTGGTTTCTTGAAGATGCTGTAATTGAACTGGTTGTTATAACTAAAGGCAGTATCGAGGAAGTGGTCAGGGTTTTCCTCTACAGTAAAAACAGTGTAAGGGTGGTAGTGATTTAGCCATTCAGATAGAGCATCAGGCTCATCCTTTTTTTCCTTAGAGAAACAATCATCAACATGCCGATCATAGAATGGCGGGTTGAAAGGTTGGACTACATCAGCTTCTAATTTAGCCATGAAAATATTTGCAAGGTCTGGAGAAAGTGGGTTGCACACGCCGCATCCATCAATTTGTTTATATAGCTTGTCATTAAAACTGAAAACTGTGTTCTTAGTGACACTACAGAGAAGGCATCTGAAGAGTAACTTTGAGCTGAGTTGTGGTAGCTTGTTGTTGGTGTAAATTTCATGATGTGGTCAATAGTTTCATGGAGCCGAACTTCAGTAAAGAGAGAGGACACATCATATGAGACCTAGATTTCATCATAAAAATCCTTGAAACATCTTTTATCAATGCAGGTTATCCCAAACGTTTTATTTTGCATACAATCGACACCTTTCTAAATGATTCATCACAAGGTGACACCATCATTCCAAATTTTCTCTTCAAAGAGCAAAAGAAAGTTTTCATCAAGCTTCCTTTTTGCTGTAAAAACGAAAAACGCGGTAAGACATTTTTTGCAAAACTCAACAAGTTCACTAATTTTAATTTCATCTATGTAATCCTGTGGCAAACAAGGCAAATTAAAAGCCTCTTTAACAACAAAGACAAAAACACCAAAGTTGTTTACAAAGGAGATTGTTCTTGTGGCATTGATTACATCGGTGAAGACTGTGAGAAATTTAGCAGTATGTATTGCGGAGCTTTCAAATCCTGCTCACACCTCTGAACCTGCAAAACACTTGTGGGAAAATCCATCACATTCTTTCACTTGGAATGTTTTCTCCTCAGCACAAACATTCCACAAGCCTAGGATCGTCCAGGGGCTAATGATCCAACAATTCTGCCCCAGTTTGAACAAACAAGTTGTTTATGTCTCCAAATTTTCCCCATCGGGAATTACACAAGATTCTTATGTCTCTAAACTTTTCCCATCAGGAATTACATAAGATATATATGTATGTGCAGATGGTTATTATTTTCAACCCTGATGATGGCAAACAGCCAAAAACATTTGGTTCAAACACTTTAAATTCTTTCCTAATCTTTTAGCCTAGTACAGAATATTTATTAACCACTAGTGTTAGACAAAACAAGTAAAGGTTTTTTATCACTTAAAACCTTTTCATTCTCAAACTATATCTTGCAGAAATCTTGTACAACACACAATGTTTAGCTCCCCTTAAAGAAATTTTGACTGCATTGATGACTGCACATATTGGTTGCAACTTTTGAACCCAGCAAATAGCAGAAACTACTTCTCTGGTTGACAGAAAACACATTACAAAGCAATTTAATGATACTGTTAGATCATAAAAATTTGCATAAAAACTAGACAGCATGCCTGATTTTTTCATTTGAAAATAATAATTTAACTAAACATTAAAAATACTCTCTTTTTTTTCTTATAATTAAGAGATTAACGGTTTTTATTAAAATTAATTTTAACAAGTCTGACAATGCACTTGTATTTTACTGGTTCTAAGAGCAAAAGAAAACCAGAGACATTCTCCAAACAGCTCATGTCTGCAAAAAGAGGTTGACTTGGTGACAATCTGCTGCATTGGACCTACAGATGCATATTATCTTGGTTGTATTTTCTATAAGTTTAGCCTGTTGTACATCTAAGCTGTAGACAAAACTGGTTGGTGGAGAAGAACTGCCAGAGCTCACTGCTTCCAACATCACGCAAAGACAATACAGGGGGGTGATAAAGTTAATATTCTATTTGACACAAATTGTAGAGGCACTGAAATTTACACCTGTTGTGCATGAAAAACAAATACAAACAAAAACAACCCAAGCCCAACTTTAAAATACCCCCTTAATGACTGCTAAGAAATAATATAGCAATGCAAATAAGATCTGCAAGGAACGACTAATCAAGTGATTCTGAATTAACCTCAAGTAGTGACACTTAATTAACCTCCAACTCTGTTATGAAGAATAACACATTCAAATCCATCATTGATGCCATACCCTATTGTCAGCCTCTATATCTAAATACTACCATTAGAAGTTGGATCACAGTGAATTTTACAATAACAAGTTTTAAGGATATTATTATTACAATTGTTTTCCTCAGAAAACTGGGTGCTATATATTTTTGTATTATAGCATCACTACCTGTATTAGGAACTTCAAAGTTAACTTTGAAATGAAACTTGTGTCATTTAGATCACAATGATGTTTCATGCATATCATAATACTACGTTAAGTCCGCCTGGAAGTTGTAAATTATTTTCGGAGGTATCTAATACCCCATTCACACCAAAGCCTAAACATGCTTTAAAGCTGTTTTGTTAAACATGGTTTAACACAACAGCTCCATAGAAGCTGCTCAAATCAATATTTGGTTGACTTAAAATGTGGCACATTGAAAATACAATTTAGCAATTGCTTGAATCTTGTGGAAAATTTAGTTTTTCAGTTCTCTGCTTCTGATTTTTATTCAGTTAAACCTGGTTTAACTAAACAAGTTTTCTGGTGTGAATGGGGTATGATACTGGGGTTCGGACTCCTAAACCCTATTTAAAATATTACACTTCCAAGCCCGTTTGGACTGCTTTAACTAATTATCAGTAAACAAGCTACAAAACGGCTCATAACTATATTTTTTTCAGATACAAATGGATGTTTTTAGTCCATTTTAATATGCAACATCTGTGTACTGATGCGATCGCTAGCAACGTTTCTCTTTTGACAGCTGACTGATTTTAACCACAACGCGATCGGAAATGGGCATTTCCTGAAACTGTGATCGCGGATAACGAGCTTACAAAAGAGTATATTCCCTTCAAAAGGAAGAGGTAGCACCGTGTAAAACGAAAGCAAATTGAAACGCTTGTAGCTTTGAGAAGTTTATCAGCCAAGAAAGAAAAATGGCGGATTGATAAGAGGACCGATTGCCATCGACTGGCCGAACGCACTTTTCCGCATAATGGAACAAATTATCTTTGCACCAGTTTGCGTCACAACAGCAAAAGTATATAGCAAATTTTGTTACATTAAAATTCTGAATAAGATCGAGTGGAATCTAGCAGAAATAGAGCATACATTTGTGTAGCTAAGATCAGCTGTTTGCAACCATAACACGGTAGGCTTTATTGTCCGATCTGACTCATCGCATTAATTTATGCAGCGTTTATACCCGCAAAATTAATGCTAAGCGCAAGAGATATGCAATATCTTGCAGCTTCGTCATTTACAGTAGAGAATACTCTTACCTACTCGTCTGCGAAGAAGGAGTCCGGTAGTGGGAAAGCGAAAGAATAGCAGCAACAAAGTAAACGTGTATGTGTCAACGTGTGATAGGTGAAAGACTGCTGTCAAAATTAGCTTTGTAACCGCGCTCTTTATTGATGGGTGAAAATTAACTACTGCATAAAATGTTTTTGTAACAAAATTTTGGCTACATAACATTTTTTGGCACAATAAGTTAAAACTATCTTCTTAATTGTGTTTCATACCATACGAATTTCGCGATCATTCAAGTTTTTCCTCTCCGTTTCAGGCAGAAAAGAGCGAGGAGCTTTTCGATGATACAAAAACGATGTGACTCAATACAAAACGGTGCATCTCATCGAATTTTGCGGTTTGTTGCGCAAATGGGCTTTCATTTAAACACATTACAACATCCCGTGATACCAATCAGCTTAAAGATAAGTTAACAGATGACAATCTCGTAGCTCCTTTTTCTGCCTTTAAAAGAACACACAACCCACAATTCCCCTATTCGCTCCGACGAAGGGCTAACGCTCGAAACGTCAGCTTTTATAATCATAACGGTGGCCAATTTACCATTTCAACTTTGTTGATATATTCAGATGACAAGAAAGCTTGTCTCAATACCTAGAGCAAAGGAGCTTGGATCGAAGTAAATTTGCGTGGAAAAAGCGCGAGAAAAGTCGGAAATGTCGAAAACTTTGAAGGGGGGAATATGAAATTTACTTTCTTTTTTGCAAATGCAGTCGAGAAACAAAATTTAGAGCCCATTAAACAGCCACCTGGAACAAATTTTAAATAACAATAAGCTTGTGAAAAAAAAAATTCACAAGCGCGGGGGCATGAAAGAAAGGTCCCATCTGGATATTCATCCTAAAAAAGCTCCATATTTTGTATATAGTAAGCACTTGACAAAATTCACACGTGGAAGTTCTCTGCTAAAGGCAGTCTTTTCGCATGGATAAAAGACATATATCAAAATTAAAGAGGAGTCCTTAAGTAAAGGAAGAGAAAAACAGGCCCAAAGAAGAGGGAAATGGAAACAATTTTGTCAGGAGAGAAAGAGTCCTGACATTCCTCTCCACGCCAGCATCCAAATTGCGAACAAAGAGCTGGCACCATCAACATTTGTCGTTCAGAGGTTTAAGAAAGAAGTTTCCTTTCACTTAGCAAGTACCGCCCTTGATACAAAAACATAAGCAATCACTTCGAATGGTATGAAATTATGAATAAACCTTCCCGAGGGAGCTCATTTCAACAGAGCGAGATAAAAAAAAAAAAAAAAAAAAAAACGTGACTGCTGTGCGCTATTTTTCCTGGGAAAAATTTGATTCATTGTCATTGACGCTAGGAGGTCCACTCTTCCCATTAGTTCGCGGTTTTAGGGGGCGACATAATCTCTTGGTGTGGCGCTAATTGTTTACAAACCTTCAGGAGCTGAAATCTCGCATTTGGTCTCAAGCATTCTTCCCGGCAATGAAAAAATATCACGGACAAAACTGTAGAGTCGTTCACTTACAGCCCCAGGGGCTAAATAGCTTTCCCTTTGTATTTCCTAACGATGCCGTTTCTGCGGTACAACAGAAGAACTAGGCTAAATTCCCCACAGATTGAGGGCCATTCTAGTACAACATTATTTCCTTTTATATCTTTGTGGAGGTATTATTTAGAATGCACGTGGTCTAAAGCACTACATGTCTTTTGAAATATAGAAATACAGTTTGCTTTAGTAACTACGTTGTTATCGGCCGCTTGATGGAGAGTTAACACTTTCTTGCTGAACACCATGAGTCACAAGGCATAATGGTGAGGCCTTTTGTAACAAAACCAAAAATCATGGGAAGATTTGGATGGTCCCCAAAGCAGAAGCAACCTTTGTCGTAATGTAAATCTATCCTTGCTCGTTCTTTATCCTCTGACGTTTCATTGTGAGTCATTTGCTTGACAATAACCTCGATGCTTCGATAGCGGCCGAGAAAACACTGTCCAAAGCTTCCACTGTTAACTGGATTTTTAGAAAAGTGTTCAATCATGATGTTCTCTGGCCTAAGTTCTTAGGGTTCAAATTTGGATCCATTACTCGCCGCGGTTTTTTCGCAATTAAAAAAGTTTGATGACGTTTCTCGAGACAATTGCTTCTACACCAACAGCCATTTGAATCCTCTTTAAGTTAGCAGCTCTTGAGCAACCGCCCAAGTCCACTTTCTTCCCTCTACTGCCTACTTTAAGCGCAAGGAAACGGGGTTTCTCGACATTTTCTGGCTCAAGATATTGGTGGAAGGACGTGGCTTCTTCAATTCCTTGGCCTCAGAAGTACATGGCACCAAGTCATTTGCTTCGCGGTTGAATGATTTTTAGTTCAATATTTTTATTCGTTGAATTCGACATTCGCTTCTCTTGTTTCCTCTTTCTC
Organism: Stylophora pistillata; assembly: GCF_964205215.1. Classification (NCBI taxonomy): domain Eukaryota; kingdom Metazoa; phylum Cnidaria; class Anthozoa; order Scleractinia; family Pocilloporidae; genus Stylophora; species Stylophora pistillata. Next base: position 10,467,196 of record NC_142528.1, on the reverse strand, counting down.
CATTCTTTTCTCTGTCTGTTTTTTTCTACTGGAGTGTTTATTCATATTTTGATAACTCGCTCTTTTCGTTTTTCTTTATCTTTAAAATCCTTCACAACTTCCGACATAATTATGTAGCCAACTGATCTATTTTCGAAATACAAATGAGCTGTTAATGTGCAGGAAATTCAATCCTCGTTTTAATGAACTTGATGACATGTGCAAGCCGTAGTTGTTCCTCAATCGTTTCTGGTTTGCTTTCATTATGTGACATTCTTCTGTCCGAAGAGCGTCGGGAAAAACACCTCGTAAGGAACATACGTGACAACACCCGCCGCGCCTCGACTAACGCTGAAAAAGCTCCATACAATTCCTTCTAATGAAATTTGAAGAAATTGTGTGGAGCTCTCCGGGATACTTACAGTGCAAGCCATTTGTGTCTTCTCATGGTTGCGAAAGTTCCAAATCTTTCGTCTAACCCCATTTAAGCAGACATATTAGGGAATTTAAGCAAACCACGACGGCGACGGCAACGAGAAAGTGGAAAAACAATAGATCTAATTGGCAGAACAATAGCCCAGCACGTGCGTTTTAAAACTTTGTACATTTCTTAGCCGTCCTTTGCAAAACAACAACGTGAAATCCCCAAAATTTGCGTAGTCTGTGAACCGAAACCGAGGCGGCAAATTATTTTAATTTACATTTGGAACTCATCGCTACTTTTATGCGTTATGTTGAGTTTGAGGTCTGGCGCCCTATGAGATGGTAAACACATGCAGCCATTTTCGAAATTCTAACTAAAAGTAGAAACTTATTTTTTAATCGACGTCTTCCGTGGCGTTGCCGTCCTGACTGCTTAAGTTCCCTATTTTGATGGCGGCGGTAACTTGTAAGTCATCCTACTAAAAGTTCCTCATTCTTTGGCCACCAAAAACTTTTCAAAAACTCTACTCTATGTACATTTGGTGAATCATTTTGCTCCATTTAGAGGATGGTGGGAGTAAGGAGATTTAGAAGGTTCGAAGGTGGGTAAAAAAAACAACAACAACAACAAAACAAAACAAAAAAAACAAAGCTATAACGAATGAAGTAAAATGTTTCAACTTTGACCAGGCATAAGGTTACAGCATCGTCTTCTAAAGTTACAAAAATCGAGAGAAGTTTTAAAAAAGCATAGCACTGCTTCTAGTCTACCCGTGTGCGTGCTATTTCAGGGATATTCGAAATAAAATAATTTCACTTTGAGTGGGATGCAGGAAGGGGTAAAATCAATTAGTGTCTAGGATCTCTAAGTCTCGATGTTTTAAATAATCTTTTGTGTTATACGTAACATATATTGTCATGTGCAGGCTCAGAGAGAAATTTATGTTATAGTTTGAGAGAAAATAAATTATTTCAAAACTGAGCTGTTTTGGTATCACTGGGGCAATTGACAAATTGGGACAGCAACGGGTGGCTTGAGTATTGGGACATCCGATGAAAAATGACGGATTTGTGAGGAGACTGTTTCTAATTCATTATCTCTGCTGCTGATTCCATTTAATCATCTAACTCTGCACGACATAAGAAGTTGTTCACGAAAGCCGCGGTTTTTGTCATTGTCGAAAATTAAAGCAAGGTCTGGCTTTCCGGATAATTATGAAAGTTTTAAAGTTTTTTTTATATATATCTTTGTTAATTGTCAACATCACAAAACGAAAGAGCTGTATTCACTCGGGAAATGTTCCAAAATACTAGTTGTAAGCGACCGAAAATGGACGGAAACCTGGAGAGAAGCGTCCGAAATCGGTCGGAAGTTCTCGGAACTAGGACTGAAGCGTCCGAAATTGGTTTGCACTGTGTGAGATCGGACTTGAGCCGTCTTACCGTGCACTGCCAATTTTAATCATTTCAAGGTCGTGCGGTCTATTTGAGAAATACGGCCGTTGATTATATGCAGAAATAAATTTGACGAAGTAAGGAAACTGGTCTCGTTTTCTCTTCGAAAACTGGTTTCGGATTGCGCGTCTCAATTTTGTGGCCGCTCAGCATAAGACGTTGTTTACGTAGTACCTTTTGAAACGATTGAAATTTCCTTTTCCCAGTATACGAAGGGTACTGGCTTATACTATTTTGCGAAACGAAACGAAACGAAACGAAATTGTACTATTTTGCGAAACGAAACGAAATTTTGCGAAATGCCGTTTTTTCGCCTTTATTTAGCAAATATGTCCTCTTCGTCCGAAACAAAATGTTTCCACTAATAAAATGATCAATATTTCTAAGAGCCTGGTCACCTCTCATTTTATTGACCATCGTAGAATTCGTTTCGCAAAGTAGTAATTTTGACAGAATTACTATTTTGCGGAATGGCGTTTAATCGCCTTTAATTAGCAATTATGTCCTCTTCGTCCGAAACAAAATATGTCCACTGATAAAATGATCAATCTTTCTAAGAGCCTGGTCACCTCTCATTTTATTGACCATAACAGAACTCGTTTCGCAAAGTAGTAATTTTGACAGAATTACTATTTTGCGAAATGGCGTTTTTTCGCTTTTATTTAGCAAATATGTCCTCCTCGTCCGAAACAAAATGTGTCCACTAATAAAATGATCAATATTTCTAAGAGCCTGGTCACCTCTCATTTTATTGACCAAAAAAGAACTCGTTTCGCAAAGTAGTAATTTTGACAGAATTACTATTTTGCGAAATGGCGTTTTTTCGCCTTTATTTAGCAAATATGTCCTCTTTGTCCGAACCAAAATGTTTCCACCAATAAAATGATCAATATTTCTAAGAGCCTGGTCACCTCTCATTTTATTGACCATAACAGAACTCGTTTCGCAAAGTAGTAATTTTGACAGAATTACTATTTTGCGAAATGGCGTTTTTTCGCTTTTATTTAGCAAATATGTCCTCCTCGTCCGAAACAAAATGTTTCCACTAATAAAATGATCAATATTTCTAAGAGCCTGGTCACCTCTCATTTTATTGACGAAAATAGAACTCGTTTCGCAAAGTAGTAATTGTGACAGAATCGCTATTTTTCGAAATGGCGTTTTTTCGCCTTTATTTAGCAAATATGTCCTCTTCGTCCGAAACCAAAATGTTTCCACCAATAAAATGATCAATATTTCTAAGAGCCTGGTCTCCTCTCATTTTATTGATCATAACAGAACTCGTTTCGCAAAGTAGTAATTTTGACAGAATTACTATTTTGCGAAATTAAATGACGTTTTTTCACTTTTATTTAGCAAATATGTCCTCCTCGTCTGAAACAAAATGTGTCCACTAATAAAATGATCAATATTTCTAAGAGCCTGGTCACCTCTGGTCACCTTATAACGTATTTTCTTAGCAGTTTGACCAAACTCGAGCGTTAATTGAGTTCGGCTGGAATTGCCAGTCACGCATGCGGCTTGTTGGTCAGCTATAAAATCGAGTTGCGACAACCATAAATAGAACAGACCAAAATACAAGGAATACAGAGCAGAATAGAAAACAGAATTATAACAACAATAAAGAGTAAACTCCGAGCCAATAAAGAGCAATCGAGAACAAAAACAAGTAGTTGTCTATCATTTTGTTTTGGGCAAAGAGGACATATTTGCTAAATAAAGGTGAAAAAACGTCATTTCGCAAAATAGTAATTCTGTCAAAATTACTACTTTGCGAAACGAGTTCTATTAGGGTCAATAAATTGAGAGGCGACCAGGCTCTTAGAAAGATTGATCATTTTATCAGTGGACATATTTTGTTTCGGACGAAGAGGACATATTTGCGAAATAAAGGCGAAAAAACGCCATTTCGCAAAATAGTAATTCTGTAAAAAATTACTAATTTGCGAAACGAGTTCTATTTTGGTCAATAAAATGAGAGGTGACCAGGCTCTTAGAAATATTGATCATTTTATCAGTGGAAACATTTTGTTTCGGACGAAGAGGACGTATTTGCTAAATAAAGGCGAAAAAACGGCATGTCGCAAAATTTCGTTTCGTTTTGTTTCGCAAAATAGTACAATTTTGTTTCGTTTCGTTTCGTTTCGTTTCGTTTCGTTTCGCAAAATAGTATAAGCCAAGGGTACTTTACAGGAAACCAAAGCTAGTTTACACATCAACCAGAGAAGTATAGTACGCGACGTGACACCCTTACTGTTCTAAGATCGTTTAAAACTGCAAAGGTCATTCTGAGGTCTTGGAGAAGCGTTCAAATGCAAATATCAGCTGAATGCATATAAATCACAGCATTATATGAAATCCCAAGTGAGTGCCACGTACAATAACGGTATTATCTGCATAGTGATGCACAAACTTCAGTGGGAACTAAATGATAAACAAAATTAAATTTCACGCAGGGCAAAGCAAAGAGAAAGAGGGACTTCGCGCGTAAGGTATAAACTTGAAGAGTACTTCAAATTATTTTGTTTCCAATTTGTCGCGGTTATTGGACGAGATCATGATTGCCGTAATTTCCGGAGCATACACTCAATGAGTTTTAAGTCACGTCCGCGTTGCATACCTTCACAATTTCTTTCTGTTAAAATTGGTTCACAATAATTAGGCGATATATTGATCAAAACAATGCTATTCACATGCACAGCAGGAAAAGTGCCACTAGGTTACTTTTGTCACTCAACTAATGTCACATGTTGTTAACTAACGCCGTTATGGTATATATTGGAAATAAGTTACGAACTGCTCAAAACAGAGTTTACTAATAACTTGATATGCCTTTTATGGAACTATCCGTTTGTGCGAGCGGTTGGTAAATTTTTTCAACGATGTCTTCTCCATCGGACAGGTCGAGAGATCAAGTTAGACGGCATTGGCAACGTCGAGGGGTGGAGGAGTCTTCAGATTCAAGAACATCATCTGACTACTCAGACATGAACGAAACCGCCGAAGAAGGTGGCCAAGGGGATGAGTATGAGCTTAAAGAAGTTAAAATAGAACAGCCTAATGGCACAGGCCATACTCACAAGAAGAAATTATGGGAAGCTAAAGGCAAAAGGAGTAGAATGAAGCGGATTCTATCGACGAAACACGACATCAAGAAGCGCCGGTTAGTGGGAAAACATGGAAGGCTGAAAGTTGTCGCTTCACAAGTACCACAAAAACATGGGATGTATCTCTCAGATTTATTCACTACAATGATTGACTCTAAATGGCGATGGATTTGTGTGGTCTACACGTTCATGTATTGCGGTAGTTGGCTCCTTTTTGGCTTTTTATGGTGGCTTGTGACGATCATACGTGGAGACAACTTCTGTGTCGATAATGTTGATTCATTTACTAGCGCGTTCCTGTTCTCGCTTGAGACGCAAACAACCATTGGCTATGGGGGCCGACAAATCACTCCAAAGTGCCCAGAAGCTGTTATCTTATTGAATGTGCAATCACTGATCGGGTTTATCATCGGTGCCTTTATTCTAGGTTTAATTTTCGCTAAGCTATCGCGTCCGCGAAATCGTGCGGAAACAATTTTATTCTCTCGAAACGCCGTGGTTGCGGTGCGTGACGGCAAAATGTGCCTAATGTTTCGGGTCGGTGACGTAAGGAAAAGCCAAATTCTGGAAGCCCATGTTAGAATGCATCTGTTTCGAAAGAGGAAGACTCGAGAAGGGATGGAACTGCCGTTTTATCAGCAGAATTTGCCCGTGGGAACGGACTGGTCTTGTAAAGACGGTCTGGCAGAGGACAGTGCAATATTTCTAATATTGCCCCTCACCATGGTGCACGTTATCGATGAGAACAGCCCCCTTTATGAAACGCACCCCAAAGATTTGCTCAACTGCGATTTTGAAATTGTTGTGCTTCTGGAAGGAACTGTAGAAGCTACCAGTATGTTGGTTCAAGCGAAGACGTCTTACACTTCGGATGAAATTCTCTGGGGTCACGAGTTTGTAAACACAACAGACGAGTTCAGATGGAAGTCAGGAAGATATAGGGTCGATTTTTCAGTGTTTGACAACACCCGAGCGGTGCCTACCCCCCAGGTATCGGCTAAGGACTATTACGAAGGAAAAATGTTTAAAATGAATTCGGAATCATCTTTACTAAGCGTTGGAACACAGGAGGACCTAAGCTACGATTCGGATAATACGGGGCAGAGACCTGCTGAGACAACTCTAAGCATTGAAGATAACGAGGCTAACGCGGAAATAATTTCAGTTGCTTATGTTTAATGTGGTTTTTAGAAAGGTATTGTAGAATGAATTTGTTAAATTCACTGCTAACAACTAATTAACTAGGTAATTATGGTACCACAGACAGAACATAAATGCAATCGAAAAGTCAAGAATTACACTGATGAACGTGATCGCTTCGATTATCTGTATCATTATTTTTCCATAAATACGATCATTCTTGTTTTTGTTGTGTTTTATTATTTGTTCACAAAGAAATTTCTTTTTAGATTGTAATTTTCTTTCGGTTTCAAATGGACGAGCGAGGAAACGAATTCATCTCTAATCGAATTAACATCGCAATGAAGACGGTGATCTTGATGTGTTTGTTTTGATTGGGCAATTATCAGCTCTAAACACTTGTCAAGGCGCGAATATTCACCGAACAATCAAAATCAATTAATTCTTTGTAAATTTACGTTTCGTTTCAGATCATCGTTTTCGAATTTTGTTTTCTGTTTTTTACAAATAGATTATCCATTCTTGTCAGCTAAGATTGACTACCACGAGAATAAAACCAATTACGCCACCGCCAAATCTAATCATGTCGACATCCTTTTCTGTTTGCTCAAGTTTCAGATAACCTTAAACTACAAAATGTCAACTTTTCGTTTCGAAAGTTCCGCCAGGGGCGCTCTGATGGTCGTTATTTACTGCACAAAACATTTTCGACATGAAGTCTCCTGGTAGGCAGCCAGTTACATAAGCCATTCGGAGCGAATCTAGACATCTGTTTCAATCCCCAATTGACTTTAGCTGATAATTGTACATCTGGGAACGTTGCGTGAGGATTGAAGTTGAAGTTCATTTATTTGTTTAAGCAGGTTGATTAATTGGCAGCTGTAATAGCTGATGTGGGCCTGCTGTCCTAACCCACCTATCCCACCCCATGGGAGGACATCCATCACACAGTAATCTCGTGTGTGGGAAATTAACGTCACCTGCCCCAACCCTGCAGGAGACGGGACCTCCATTTATTCGTCCCTATCCGAGAAGACTAGAATATCTAACCATTTCTTGATGTTATAGAAAGGTAGCAAATTCTTCTCAATTATTTTAAGACCTTGAGTGTTGGTCCGGCCGGGGCTCGAACCCTCGACCTCCCGCACTACAGTCCAGCGCTCTATCCATTGAGCTAACCGGGAGGCGGTTTTGGGTAGAAAGGTTAAAGTGCACCTAAACCCAAAAATTTTTTTTCGCTTAACGAAATAAGCTTATTTTTTGGAGTATTTCTGTGCAAAAATTTTTTAATTTGCTCAAATATTTCATTTTCTGTGCTCAGTCAAAATACGGAAAATCGGCCGCCAGCTTGCCCCACGACCGAGTTTAAAGAGGAATGGCTCTAGCGGGTAAAGTGACGTCAAATCGAGAACACGAAAGTCTGCATTTCACACATTTTCACTTGTTTGCGAAGGTTGTCGTTGATATTGTCCGAAATATGCCGATTGGGTGTGTTGTATGAGGAATGTATGAAGCGCGATACCCTCTTGCAAATTTCGCACATTG